>NC_091317.1:31824857-31869857 GCF_038502225.1 Cherax quadricarinatus | reverse complement strand
CACAGTATGCCACCAGGTCTCCCACCCCCACAGGCCCCCCAATCCACAGTGTTGGAAAGGAAACTGAAGGTATGGTACACAAACGCTGATGGAATAACAAATAAGTGGGAGGAGTGGCACGAAAGGGTCAAAGAAGCATCACCGGACATCATAGCTCTCACAGAAACCAAGCTTACAGGTATGATAACAGATGCCATCTTTCCAACGGGATACCAAATCCTGAGGAAAGACAGAGGGAACAGGGGGGGTGGAGGAGTGGCGTTGCTGATCAAAAATCGCTGGAATTTTGATGAGCTGGAGAGAGAAGATAGCGGAGAAGAAAGTGATTACATAGTGGGAACACTTCACTCTGGAGGTCCCAAGGTGGTAATAGCAGTGATGTATAACCCACCACAGAACAGCAGGAGGCCAAGGCAAGAGTACGACGAGAGCAATAGAGCGATGGTTGACACACTAGCTAGAGTGGCCAGAAGAGCTCATGCATGCAGGGCAAAGCTCCTGATCATGGGTGACTTTAACCACAAGGAGATAGATTGGGAGAACTTGGACCCACATGGGGGCCAAGATACTTGGAGGGCTAAGATGATGGAGGTGGTACTGGAGAACTTCATGTACCAACACGTAAGGGACACTACAAGAGAGAGAGGAGAGGATGAACCAGCAAGGCTGGACTTAGTATTCACCTTCAGTAGTGCAGATATCGAGGACATCACATATGAAAGACCCCTTGGGGCCAGTGACCATGTGGTTGTAAGCTTCGAATACACAGTAGAGCTACAAGTGGAGGGAGAAGCAGGAAGGCCAGGACGAATGAAGCCAAACTACAAGAAAGGGGACTACACAGGAATGAGGAACTACCTGAACGGGGTTCAGTGGGACAGAGAACTGGCAGGGAAACCAGTTAATGAGATGATGGAATATGTAGCAATAAAATGCAAGGAGGCTGAGGAGAGGTTTGTACCCAAGGGTAACAGGAGTAATGAAAAAGCCAGGATGAGCCCATGGTTTACCCAAAGGTGCAGGGAGGCAAAAACCAAGTGTGCTAGGGAATGGAAGAAATATAGAAGGCAAAGGACCCAGGAGAATAAGGAGAACAGTCGTAGAGCCAGAAATGAATATGCACAGATAAGAAGGGAGGCCCAAAGACAATATGAAAATGACATAGCAGCGAAAGCCAAATCTGACCCGAAACTGTTGTACAGCCACATCAGGAGGAAAACAACAGTCAAGGACCAGGTAATCAGGCTAAGGAAGGAAGGAGGAGAGACAACAGGAAATGACCGGGAAGTATGTGAAGAACTCAACAAGAGATTCAAAGAAGTGTTCACAGAGGAGACAGAAGGGACTCCAGAAAGACGGAGAGGTGGGGCACACCACCAAGTGCTGGACACAGTGCACACAACCGAGGAAGAAGTGAAGAGGCTTCTGAGTGAGCTAGATACCTCAAAGGCAATGGGGCCAGATAACATCTCCCCATGGGTATTGAGAGAGGGAGCAGAGGCGCTATGTGTACCCCTAACAACAATATTCAATACATCTATCGAAACAGGGAGATTGCCTGAGGCATGGAAGACAGCAAATGTAGTCCCAATCTTTAAAAAAGGAGACAGACATGAAGCATTAAACTACAGACCAGTGTCACTGACATGTATAGTATGCAAAATCATGGAGAAGATTATCAGGAGAAGAGTGGTGGAACACCTAGAAAGGAATGATCTCATCAACAGCAGCCAGCATGGTTTCAGGGACGGGAAATCCTGTGTCACAAACCTACTGGAGTTCTATGACATGGTGACAGCAGTAAGACAAGAGAGAGAGGGGTGGGTGGATTGCATTTTCTTGGACTGCAAGAAGGCGTTTGACACAGTTCCACACAAGAGATTGGTGCAAAAACTGGAGGACCAAGCAGGGATAACAGGGAAGGCACTACAATGGATCAGGGAATACTTGTCAGGAAGACAGCAGCGAGTCATGGTACGTGGCGAGGTGTCAGAGTGGGCACCTGTGACCAGCGGGGTCCCGCAGGGGTCAGTCCTAGGACCAGTGCTGTTTCTGGTATTTGTGAACGACATGACGGAAGGAATAGACTCTGAGGTGTCCCTGTTTGCAGATGACGTGAAGTTGATGAGAAGAATACACTCGATCGAAGACCAGGCAGAACTACAAAGGGATCTGGACAGGCTGCAGAACTGGTCCAGCAATTGGCTCCTGGAGTTCAATCCCACCAAGTGCAAAGTCATGAAGATTGGGGAAGGGCAAAGAAGGCCGCAAACGGAGTACAGTCTAGGGGGTCAGAGACTACAAACCTCACTCAAGGAAAAAGATCTTGGGGTGAGTATAACACCAGGCACATCTCCTGAAGCGCACATCAACCAAATAACTGCTGCAGCATATGGGCGCCTAGCAAACCTCAGAACAGCATTCCGACATCTTAATAAGGAATCGTTCAGGACCCTGTACACCGTATACGTTAGGCCCATATTGGAGTATGCGGCACCAGTTTGGAACCCACACCTAGCCAAGCACGTAAAGAAACTAGAGAAAGTGCAAAGGTTTGCAACAAGACTAGTCCCAGAGCTAAGAGGTATGTCCTACGAGGAGAGGTTAAGGGAAATCAACCTGACGACACTGGAGGACAGGAGAGATAGGGGGGACATGATAACGACATACAAAATACTGAGAGGAATTGACAAGGTGGACAAAAACAGGATGTTCCAGAGATTGGACACAGTAACAAGGGGACACAGTTGGAAGCTAAAGACACAGATGAATCACAGGGATGTTAGGAAGTATTTCTTCAGCCACAGAGTAGTCAGTAAGTGGAATAGTTTGGGAAGCGATGTAGTGGAGGCAGGATCCATACATAGCTTTAAGCAGAGGTACGATAAAGCTCACGGCTCAGGGAGAGTGACCTAGTAGCGATCAGTGAAGAGGCGGGGCCAGGAGCTCGGACTCGACCCCCGCAACCTCAACTAGGTGAGTACAACTAGGTGAGTACACACACACACACACACACACACACACACACACACACACACACACACACACACACACATACATGCATACACACACACACACACACACACACATATACATACACACACACACAAACACACACACACACACACACACACACACACACACACACACACACACACACACACACACACACACACACACACACACACACACACAAACGCACAAACACACACACATACACACAAACAAAGGTATGACAAGACAGAGGTATGACAAAGCTCAGGAAGCAGAGAGAGGATCCAGTAGCGATCAGTGAAGAGGCGGGGCCAGGAGCTGAGTCTCGACCCCTGCAACCACAATTAGGTGAGTACAATTAGGTGAGTACACACACACACACACACACACACACACACACACACACACACACACACACATACACACACACACACACATACACACACATACACACACACAGTCAAACCCACATGGGGCCAAAACAAAGGCAGGGAGCACACTAGGACAGAATGAGAGGTTGGAAGACATTGAAGGAACTAGGCCATGTGCAAGGACCTTACCAGACACCTGTGGGGGCCAGGAACAGGTGAGCAGGATGGACAAACCAAGAAGCATAGGGGCCATAACTAGGGAAGGGACTGAAGGAAGGAACACTCCACGGGAAGGAACTAAAACACGTCAGAGAATGCAATGGGAGTCACAGTGGGAGGTGGAAAGGGAGAGATCCGTGTTTGTCTATGGGCTAGACGAAGCTAAAGGGGAAACTTACAATGAAAGAAAGCAGGAGGAGAAAAAAGCGATTGAAGATATCATGAAAGTGATAGGCGAGGGGGACATGACCCAGGTGGCAAATTTTCGGAGAATTGGGTGGTTCACAAAGAAAAGGAATCGGCCTCTCAAAGTAATTTTCAAGGCAGAATCAACCCGAACCATGATCCTGCAGGAGAAAGCACGGCTGAGAGGCAAGCAGGAGTTCCGGAGTGTGTACCTCGATCGAGACAGAACACAGGACGAAAGGAAGACGATGAAAGAGAGAGTTCAAAAACGAAAGGAGAAATGGGAGGAAATGAAAAAGGACAGCAGAATAACCCAGGATCAAATGGAAGGACAAGCACACCCCCCAGAAACACCTGCAGAAGGACTCCAGCCACGACACCCCCAAGGCAACTGAACAATCCAAACCAACCATCACACACCGATCCCTCTGTTTCCACCCCCCGCACCACAGTTACAGTATTAGAACAGAAGTTGAAGGTTTGGTACACAAATGCAGATGGATTAACGAATAAACATGAGGAATGGCTAGAAAGAATCAATGAGAAGTCCCCAGACATCATAGCAGTTACAGAAACAAAACTCACGGAGACAATAACAGATGCACTCTTCCCACCAGGATACCAGATCATGAGGAAAGATAGAAGGGGCAGGGGGGGGAGGTGGGGTTGCTCTGCTCGTAAAAAACAGATGGAAATTCGAGAAAATGGAAGGCATAGATGAGACGGGAGAAAGAGACTACATAGCAGGTACACTTCAGTCTGGGGAACACAAAGTGGTCATTGCAGTGATGTATAATCCACCACAGAACTGCACGAGGCCAAGAGAGGAATATGAAGAGAGCAACAGAGCAATGGTGGACACACTTGCTGAGGTGGCAAGAAGAGCTCATTCCAACAGAGCAAAGTTGCTGGTTATGGGGGATTTCAACCACAGGGAGATCGACTGGGAAAACCTGGAGCCACATGGGGGTCCCGAAACATGGAGAGCCAGGATGTTGGATGTGGTGCTGGAAAACCTCATGCACCAACATGTTAAGGACACTACCAGAGTGAGAGGGGAGGATGAACCAGCAAGATTGGACCTTGTGTTCACCCTGGGCAGCTCAGACATTGAGGACATCAAGTATGAGAGTCCCCTAGGAGCTAGCGACGACGTGGTACCGTGCTTTGAATACATAGTAGAGCTGCAAGTGGAGAGAATAACAGGAGTTGAATGGGAAAAGCCTGACTATAAAAGAGGGAACTACATAGGGTTGAAGAACTTCCTGCGGGAGGTCCAGTGGGACAGAGAACTGGCAGGAAAGCCAGTAAATGAAATGATGGAATATGTAACAACAAAATGCAAGGAGGCAGTGGAAAAGTTTATTCCCAAGGGCAACAATAACAACGGGAAGACCGGAACGAGCCCCTGGTTTACCCGACGGTGTAAGGAGGCAAAAACAAAGTGCAATAGAGAATGGAAAAAGTACAGAAGGCAGAGAACACACGAAAATAGGGAGATCAGTCGCAGAGCCAGGAATGAGTATGCACAGGTAAGGAGGGAGGCCCAGCGACAGTATGAAAATGACATAGCATCGAGAATCAAGACTGACCCGAAACTGTTGTATAGCCACATCAGGAGGAAGACAACAGTCAAAGACCAGGTGATCAGATTAAGGACAGAAGGTGGAGAACTCACAAGAAATGATCAGGAGGTATGTGAGGAGCTGAACAGGAGATTTAAGGAAGTTTTTACAGTAGAGACAGGAAGGGCTGTGGGAAGACAGCACAGAAGGGAACATCAAGAGGGAATATACCAACAAGTATTGGATGACATACGAACAACTGAGGAGGAGGTGAAGAAGCTCTTAAATGACCTTGACACATCAAAGGCGATGGGACCGGACAATATCTCCCCATGGGTCCTTAGAGAAGGAGCAGAGATGCTGTGCGTGCCTCTAACCACAATCTTCAACACGCCCCTTGAAACTGGGCAACTACCTGAGAAATGGAAGACAGCTAATGTAGTCCCCATATTTAAGAAAGGAAACAGAAACGAGGCACTAAACTACAGACCTGTGTCTCTGACATGTATTGTGTGCAAAGTCATGGAGAAGATTATCAGGAGGAGAGTGGTCGAACACCTGGAAAGGAACAAGATTATAAATGAAAACCAGCATGGGTTCATGGAAGGCAAATCTTGTATCACAAACCTCCTGGAGTTTTATGACACGGTAACAGAAGTAAGGCACGAGAGAGAGGGGTGGGTAGATTGCGTTTTCCTAGACTGCAGGAAGGCCTTTGACACAGTTCCCCACAAGAGATTAGTGCAGAAGCTGGAGGATCAGGCGCATGTAAAAGGGAGGGCACTGCAATGGATAAGGGAATACCTGACAGGGAGGCAGCAACGAGTCATGGTACGTGAAGAGGTATCACAGTGGGCGCCTGTTACGAGCGGGGTCCCACAGGGGTCAGTTCTAGGACCAGTGCTATTTTTGATATATGTGAACGACATGATGGAAGGAATAGACTCTGAAGTGTCCCTGTTCGCAGATGATTTGAAGTTGATGAGAAGAATTAAATCGGATGAGGATGAGGCAGGACTGCAAAGAGACCTGGACAGGCTGGACATGTGGTCCAGTAACTGGCTTCTCGAATTCAATCCAGCCAAATGCAAAGTCATGAAGATTTGGGAGGGGCAAAGAAGACCCCAGACAGAGTATAGGCTAGGTGGACAAAGACTACAGACCTCACTCAGGGAGAAAGACCTTGGGGTGACCATATCACCGAGCACATCACCGGAGGCACACATCAACCAAATAACTGCTGCAGCATACGGGCGCCTGGCAAACCTGAGAATAGCATTCCGATGCCTTAATAAGGAATCGTTCAAGACACTGTACACTGTGTATGTTAGGCCCATACTGGAGTATGCAGCACCAGTCTGGAACCCACACCTGGTCAAGCACATCAAGAAGTTAGAGAAAGTACAAAGGTTTGCAACAAGGCTAGTCCCAGAGCTCAAGGGAATGTCGTACGAGGAAAGGGTGAGGGAAATCGGACTGACGACACTGGAGGACAGAAGGGTCAGGGGAGACATGCTAACGACATACAAGATACTGCGGGGAATAGAAAAGGTGGACAGAGATAGGATGTTCCAGAGAGGGGACACAGGGACAAGGGGTCACAACTGGAAGCTGAAGACTCAGACGAGTCACAGGGAAGTTAGGAAGTATTTCTTCAGTCATAGAGTTGTCAGCAAGTGGAATAGCCTAGCAAGTGAAGTAGTGGAGGCAGGAACCATACATAGTTTTAAGAAGAGATATGATACAGCTCAGGAAGCAGAGAGAGAGAGAGGACCCAGTAGCGATCAGTGAAGAGGCGGGGCCAGGAGCTGAGTCTCGACCCCTGCAACCACAATTAGGTGAGTACAATTGGGTGAGTACAGTTCCCCACAAGAGATTAGTGCAGAAGCTGGAGGATCAGGCGCACTGCAATGGATCAGGGAATACCTGACAGGGAGGCAACAACGAGTCATGGTACGTGAAGAGGTATCACAGTGGGCGCCTGTGACGAGCGGGGTCCCACAGGGGTCAGTTCTAGAACCAGTGCTATTTTTGATGTATGCGAACGACATGATGGAAGGAATAGACTCTGAAGTGTCCCTGTTTGCAGATGATGTGACGTTGATGAGAAGAATTAAATCGGACGAGGATGAGGGAGGACTGCAAAGAGACCTGGACAAGCTGGACAAGTGGTCCAGAAACTGGCTTCTCGAATTCAACCCTGCCAATTGCAAAGTCATGAAGATTGGGGAGGGGCAAAGAAGACCGCAGACAGAGCATAGGCTAGGTGGACAAAGACTACAGACCTCACTCAGGGAGAAAGGCCTTGGGGTGACTATAACACCGAGCACGTCACCGGAGGCACACATCAACCAAATAACTGCTGCAGCATACGGGCGCCAGGCAAACCTGAGAATAGCGTTCCGATACCTTAATAAGGAATCGTTCAAGACACTGTACACTGTGTATGTTAGGCCCACTGTACAATGTGTATGTTAGGCATTTATCCAACCTAAATTTGAAACTACCCAAGGTTTTAGCCTCAATAACCCATCTAGGTAGACTGTTCCACTCATCTACTACCCTATTTCCAAACCAATACTTTCCTATGTCCTTTCTAAATCTAAATTTATCTAATTTGAATCCATTACTGCGGGTTCTCTCTTGGAGAGATATCCTCAATGCCTTATTAATATCCCCTTTATTAATACCTATCTTCCACTTATACACTTCCATCATGTCTCCCTTATTCTTCGTCTAACAAGTGAATGTAACTTAAGAGTCTTCAATCTTTCTTCATAAGGAAGATTTCTAATGCTATGTATTAATTTAGTCATCCTACGCTGAATGTTTTCTAACGAATTTATGTCCATTTTGTAATACGGAGACCAGAACTGAGCTGCATAATCTAGGTGAGGCCTTACTAATGATGTATAAAGCTGCAGTATGACCTCTGGACTTCTGTTGCTTACACTTCTTGATATAAATCCCAGTAATCTATTTGCCTTATTACGTACGCTTAGGCATTGCTGTCTTGGTTTAAGGTTGCTGCTCACCATAACCCCCAAGTCCTTTTCGCAATCTGTATGGCTAAGTTCTACATTATTTAACTTATAAGTACTAGGGTTATGGGCACTCCCAAGCTTCAGAACCTTGCATTTATCTACATTGAACTGCATCTGCCACTTTTCTGACCAAGAATAGAGTTTGTTTAAATCCTCCTGAAGTTCCATAACATCTACGTTTGAATCAATTATCCTACCTATCTTTGTGTCATCGGCGAATTTGCTCATATCACTAGTAATTCCCTCATCAAGATCATTGATATATATTATAAACAACAACGGGCCCAAGACTGATCCCTGTGGAACGCCACTTGTTACAAATCCCCACTCGGATTGAACCCCGTTTAAGCATATTCTCTGCTTCCTGTCAGTGAGCCATGAGTCGATCCACGAGAGCACTTTTCCCCCAATGCCATGAGCTGCCACTTTCTTTAACAGTGTCTATGTTGCGGAACTCTATCAAAAGCCTTACTAAAATCTAAGTAAATAATATCAAATTCTTTACCATGATCAACGGCCTCAAAAGCTTTACTGAAGAAGGTTAATAAATTAGTTAAGCAGGAACGGCCCTTCGTGAATCCATGCTGAGTATCATTAATCAAGCTATGCTTATCCAGATGGTTTCTTATATTATCAGCTATAATTGACTAGTAATTTGCCTACAATTGAGGTTAGGCTTATTGGGCGGTAATTTGAGGGTAGAGACTTGTCCCCTGCTTTAAAAATAGGAATTACATTAGCCATCTTCCACATATCAGACACTACACCTGTTTGAAGAGATAAATTAAAAATATTAATCAATGGTTCACAAAGTTCCATTTTACACTGTTTAAGAACCCTTGAAAAAAGTTCATCAAGGTCCGGGGACTTATTTTGCTTCAGTCTGTCTATCTGTTTGATAACCATCTCGGTAGTGACTGTGATGTTGTATAATTTATCATCATCTCTGCTGCTGTTGTATCTCTGCTGTTGCTTCTTTATCTCTGCTGCTGTTGCTGCTATATCTCTGCTGCTACTGTTATATCACTGCTGTTGCTTCTTTATCTCTGCTGCTGTTGCTGCTATATCTCTGCTGCTGCTGTTGTATCTCTGCTGTTGCCTCTTTATCTCTGCTGCTGTTGCTGCTATATCTCTGCTGCTGCTGTTGTATCTCTGCTGTTGCCTCTTTATCTCTGCTGCTGTTGCTGCTATATCTCTGCTGTTGCTTCTTTATCTCTGCTGCTGTTGCTGCTATATCTCTGCTGCTGCTGTTATATCTCTGCTGTTGCTTCTTTATCTCTGCTGCTGTTGCTGCTATATCTCTGCTGCTGCTGTTATATCTCTGCTGTTGCCTCTTTATCTCTGCTGCTGTTGCTGCTATATCTCTGCTGCTGCTGTTATATCTCTGCTGTTGCTTCTTTATCTCTGCTGCTGTTGCTGCTATATCTCTGCTGCTGCTGTTATATCTCTGCTGTTGCTTCTTTATCTCTGCTGCTGTTGCTGCTATATCTCTGCTGCTGCTGTTATATCTCTGCTGTTGCTGCTATATCTCTGCTGTTGTTGCTATATCTCTGCTATTGCTGCTGCTATATCACTGCTGTTGCTGCTATATCTCTGTTGTTGTTGCTGCTATATCTCTGCTGTTGTTGCTGCTATATCTCTGCTGTTGTTGCTGCTATATCACTACTGTTGCTGCTATATCACTACTGTTGCTGCTATATCTCTGTTGTTGTTGCTGCTATATCACTACTGTTGCTGCTATATCTCTGTTGTTGTTGCTGCTATATCACTACTGTTGCTGCTATATCTCTGTTGTTGTTGCTGCTATATCACTACTGTTGCTGCTATATCACTACTGTTGCTGCTATATCTCTGTTGTTGTTGCTGCTATATCACTACTGTTGCTGCTATATCTCTGTTGTTGTTGCTGCTATATCACTACTGTTGCTGCTATATCTCTGTTGTTGTTGCTGCTATATCACTACTGTTGCTGCTATATCTCTGTTGTTGTTGCTGCTATATCACTACTGTTGCTGCTATATCTCTGATGTTGTTGCTGCTATATCACTACTGTTGCTGCTATATCACTACTGTTGCTGCTATATCACTACTGTTGCTGCTATATCTCTGATGTTACTGCTATATCTCCCCTGGTACTGCTGCTGCTGCTGCTATATCTCTGCTGCTGTTGCTGCTTTTATATCTTTGCTGTTGCTGCTGTATCTCTGCTGTTGCTGCTATATCTCTGCTGTTTCTGCTATATCTCTGCTGTGTCTGCTATATATCTGCTGCTGCCGCTACATCTCTGTGCCTGCTATATCTCTGCTGTTTCTGCTATATCTCTGCTGTGTCTGCTATATCTCTGCTGCTGCCGCTACATCTCTGTGCCTGCTATATCTCTGCTGTTTCTGCTATATCTCTGATGTGTCTGCTATATCTCTGCTGCTGCCGCTACATCTCTGTGCCTGCTATATCTCTGCTGTTTCTGCTATATCTCTGATGTGTCTGCTATATCTCTGCTGCTGCCGCTACATCTCTGTGCCTGCTATATCTCTGCTGTTGCTTCTTTATCTCTGCTGCTGCTATATCTCTGCTGCTGTTGTTATATCTCTGATGCTGCTGCTATATCTGTTCTGCCGCCGCTATATCTATGCTGCTGCTATATCTCTGCTGTTGCTGCTGCTATATTTCTGCTATTACTGCTGCTATATCTCTGCTGCTGCTGCTGCTATATCTCTGATGTTACTGCTATATCTCCCCTGTTACTCCTGCTGCTGCTATATCTCTGCTGTTGCTACTGCTGCTGTTGTTTCTGTTGCTGCTATATCTCTGCTGCTGTTGTTATGTCTCTTCTGGTGCTGTGCATTTCGCCGTTGTTTCCACCTTTCACATATGTTCCAACCTCCAATATTTACGTGTCTGTTGTGTATGTTTGTGTCTGTACCTCTGTACCCTCTCAGCTGTCTGTGTGTCGACGTCGATGTGCCTGTACTCACCTAACTGTACTCACCTAACTATGGTTGCTGGGGTTGATTCAAACCTACTGGCCCCACCTCTTCACTGGTCGCCACTAGGTTCACTCTCTCCCTTCTCCATAAGCTTTATGATACCTATTCTTAAAGCTATGTATGGTTCCTGCCTCCACTACATCACTTTATAGACTATTCCACTTCCTGACAACTCTATGACTGAAGAAATACTTCTTAACATCCTTGTAACTCATCTGAGTCTTCAACTTCCAATTGTGACCCCTTGTTTCTGTGTCCCATCTCTGGAACATCCTGTCTCTGTCCACCTTGTCGATTCCTCTCAGTATTTTATATGTCGTTATCGTGGCTCCCGCCCCGTCTCTCCTGTCCTCCAGTTTCCTGACGTGTTTGACCAGACAGATATGGGATCCAAGCTGGAGCCGCATACTTCAATATGGGCCTGACGTACACGGTGTACAGCGTTCGGAAGGACTCCTTACTGAGATGCCAGAATGCTCATCTCAGGTTCGCTAGTCGCCCATATGCTGCAGAAGTTATTTGGTTGATGTGCGTTTCAGATGTGCTCAGTATTATACACACTCCAAGATCCTTTTCCTTGATTGAGGTTTGTAGTCATCGGCCCCCTGGACTGTACTCTGTGGTCTTCTTCTCTGACACCTCATCACGTTCCATGACTCGCTGATGCCTTCCCGTCAGGTATTCTCTGATCCACTGCAGTGCCTTCTCTGTTATACCTGTCTGGTCCCCCATCTTGTGCACTAATCTCTTGTGTGAAACTCTGTCAAAAGCCTTCTTACACTCCAAGAAAATGCAATCTACCCACCCATCCCTCTCTCTCTCTTGTTTTACTGCTGCCATCTTGTCATAGATCTCTAGTAGGTTTGTGACACAGGATTTCCCGACTCTGAATCCGTGCTGGTTGTCGTTTATAAGGTCATTTCTTTCTAGGTGTTCCACCACTCTTCTCCTGATAATCTTCTCCATGACTTTGCATACAATACATGTCAGTGACACTGGTCTGTAGTTTAATGCTGCGTGCCTGTTTCCATTTTTAAATACTGGGACTACATTTGCTGTCTTCCATACCTCAGGTAGCTGCCCTATTTCGACAGATGTGTTGAAGATTGTTGTTAGTTGCACACATAGCGCCTCTGCTCCCTCGCTCAGGACCCATGGAGAGATGTTATCCGGTCCCATCGCCTTTGAGGTATCTAGCTCGCTTAGCAGCCTCTTCACTTCTTCATCGGTTGTATGTATTATGTCCAACACTTGATGGTGGACCCCTCCTCTCCGTCTTTCTAGAGTCCCTTCTGTCTCCTCTGTGAACACTTCTTTGAATCTCATGTTGAGCTCCTTACATACTTCGCAGTCGTTTCTTGTAAACTCCCCTCCTTCCTTCCTTCCTTCCTTCCTCACCCTGATTATCTGGTCCTTGACTGATGTTTTCCTCCTGATGTGGCTGTACAACAGCTTTTGGTCAGATTTGGCTTTCGCTGCTATGTCATTTTCGTACTGTCGTTGGGCCTCCCTCCTTACCTGTTCATATTTATTTCTTGCTCTGCAACTACTCACCTTGTTCTCCTGGGTCCTTTGCCTTCTATACTTCTTCCATTTTCTAGCACACTTGGTTTTAGCCTCTCTACACCTCTGGGTGAACCAAGGGCTCGTCCTGGCCTTCTCATTATGTCTGTTGCCCTTGTGTATAAACCTCTCCTCCTCTTCCTTTCATATTGTTGTTACATATTCCATCATCTCATTTACTGCTTTCTCTGCCAATTTTCTGTCCCACTGAACCTCGTGCAGGAAATTCCTCATGCCTGTGTAGTCCCTTTTTTGTAGTTTGGCTTTATTCTTCCTGCTTCCCTCTCCACTTGCAACTCTCCTATGTATTCGAAGCTCAGAACCACGTGATCGCTGTCTCCGAGGGGACATTCATGTGAGATGTCCTCAATATCTGCACTACTCAAGGTGAATACTAGGTCCAGTCTTGCTGGTTCATCCTCTCTCCTCTCTCTGGTAGTGTCACTAACATGATGCATGAGGTTCTCCAGCACCACCTCCAACATTTTAGTCCTCCACATTTCTGGGCCCCCATGTGGCTCCAGATTTTCCCAGTCGATTTCTTTGTGACTGAAGTCACACATGATCAGTAGCTTTGTTCTGCCCGCATGACCCCTTCTGGTTACTTCAGCGAGTATGTCAACCCTCTCTTTTATTACCCTCATATTCTTGTCTTGGCCTCCTGCTATTCTGCGGTGGGTTATACATCACTGCAATCACCACCTTGAGACCTCCAGTCTGAAGTGTTCCTATTATGTAGTCCCTTGCTTCTCCTCTGTCCCTTCTTCACAACTCGTCAAAATACCTTTGGTTTTTGATGAGCAGTGCCACTCCTCCACCCCCTCTGTTCCTTGTCTTTCCTCAGGATCTGATATCCAGTTGGAAACATGACATTTGTTATCTTTCCTGAGACCTTGGTTTCTGTAAGGGCTATGATTTCTGGTGACGCCTCTGTGAGTCTGGCGCCTCTGTCAGTCTGTCTGTGTGTCAGTCTGTATGCGTGTCAGTCTACCTATCTGTGAGGCTGCCTGTCAGTCTACTTGTCTGTCAGTCTGCTTACCTGTCTGCCCGTTTGCTAGTCTGTCAGTGGAAGAAGATGGTGGAATAAGATGGTGGAGGAAGTAGGTGGAGGAAGATGGTGGAGGAAGAAGATGGTGGAGGAATATGGTGGAGGAAGATGGTGGAGGAAGATGGTGGAGGAAGATGGTGGAGGAAGATGGTGGAGGAAGATGGTGGAGGAAGATGGTGAAGAAAGATGGTGGAGGAAGATGGTGGAGGAAGATGGTGGAGGAAGATGGTGGAGGAAGATGGTGAAGAAAGATGGTGGAGGAAGATGGTGGAGGAAGATGGTGGAGGAAGATGGTGGAGGAAGTAGGTGGAGGAAGATGGTGGAGGAAGAAGATGGTGGAGGAAGATGGTGGAGGAAGATGGTGGAGGAAGATGGTGGAGGAAGATGGTGGAGGAAGATGGTGGAGGAAGATGGTGAAGAAAGATGGTGGAGGAAGATGGTGGAGGAAGATGGTGGAGGAAGATGGTGGAGGAAGATGGTGGAGGAAGATGGTGGAGGAAGATGGTGGAGGAAGATGGTGGAGGAAGATGGTGGAGGAAGATGGCGAAGAAAGATGGAGGAGGAAGATGGTGGAGGAAGATGGTGGAGGAAGGTGGTGGAGGAAGATGGTGGAGGAAGATGGTGGAGGAAGATAGTGGAGGAAGATGGTGGAGGAAGATGGTGGAGGAAGATGGTGAAGAAAGATGGTGGAGGAAGATGGTGGAGGAAGATGGTGAAGAAAAATGGTGGAGAAGATGGTGGAGGAAGATGGTGGAGGAAGATGGTGGAGGAAGATGGTGGAGGAAGATGGTGGAGGAAGATGGTAGAGGAAGATGGTGGAGGAAGAAGGTGGAGGAAGATGGTGGAGGAAGAAGGAGGAGAAATATGGTGGAGGAAGATGGTGGAGGAAGATGGTGGAGGAAGATGGTGGAGGAAGATGGTGGAGGAAGAAAGTGGAGGAAGATGGTGGAGGAAGAGGGTGGAGGAAGATGGTGAAGGAAGATGGTGGAAGAAGAAGGTGGAGGAAGAAGGTGGAGGAAGGTGGTGGAGGAAGAAGGTGGAGAAAGATGGCGGAGGAAGATGGTGGAGGAAGATGGTGGAGGAAGATGGTGGAGGAAGATGGTGGAGGAAGATGGTGGAGGAAGATGGTGGAGGAAGAAGGTGGAGGAAGATGGTTGAGGAAGATGGTGGAGGAAGGTGGTGGAGTAAGATGGAGGAGGAAGATGGTGGAGGAAGATGGTGAAGATAGATGGTGGAGGAAGATGGTGGAGGAAGATGGTGGAGGAAGATGGTGGAGGAAGAAGGCGGAAGAAGATGGTGGAGGAAGAAGGGGGAGGAAGATGGTGGAGGAAGAAGGAGGAGGAAGATGGTGAAGAAAGATGGTGGAGGAAGATGGTGGAGGAAGATGGTGGAGGAAGATGGTGAAGAAAGATGGTGGAGGAAGATGATTGAGGAAGATGGTGGAGGAAGAAGGTGGAGGAAGATGGTGAAGAAAGATGGTGGAGGAAGATGGTTGAGGAAGAAGGTGGAGGAAGATGGTGGAGGAAGATGGTGGAGGAAGATGGTGGAGGAAGAAAGTGGAGGAAGATGGTGAAGAAAGATGGTGGAGGAAGATGGTGGAGGAAGATGGTGGAGGAAGATGGTGGAGGAAGAAGGTGGAGGAAGATGGTGAAGAAAGATGGTATAGGAAGATGGAGGAAGATGGACGAAGATGGTGGAGGGAAGAAGGTGGTGGAGGTGGAGGAGGAAGATGGTGGAGGGTGAAGATGGTGAAGATAGATGGTGGAGGAAGATGGTGGAGGAAGATGGTGGAGGAAGATGGTGGAGGCGGAAGAAGATGGTGGAGGAAGAAGGGGGAGGAAGATGGTGGAGGAAGAGGAGGAGGGTGGTGGAAGATGGTGGAGGAAGATGGTGGAGGAAGATGGTGGAGGAAGATGGTGTAGTAAGATGGTGGAGGAAGATGTTTTAGGAAGATGGTGGAGGAAGATGGTGGAGGAAGATGGTGAAGAAAGATGGTGGAGGAAGATGGTGGAGGAAGATGGTGGAGGAAGATGGTGGAGGAAGATGGCGAAGAAAGATGGTGGAGGAAGATGGTGGAGGAAGATGGTGGAGGAAGATGGTGGAGGAAGATGGTGGAGAAAGATGGTGAAGAAAGATGGTGGAGGAAGATGGTGGAGGAAGATGGTGAAAAAAGATGGTGGAGGAAGATGGTGGAGGAAGATGGTGAAGGAAGATGGTATAGGAAGATGATGGACGAAGATGGTGGAGGAAGATGGTGGAGGAAGATGGTGAAGAAAGATGGTGGAGGAAGATGGTGGAGGAAGATGGTGAAGGAAGATGGTATAGGAAGATGGTATAGGAAGATGGAGGAAGAAGTGGACGAAGATGGTGGAGGAAGATGGAGGGTGGAGGAAGATGGAAGAAGAAGGTGAAGAAAGATGGTGGAGGAAGATGGAGGTGGCGGAGGAAGATGGTGGAGGAAGATGGTGGAGGAAGATGGTGGAGGAAGATGGTGGAGGAAGATGGTGGAGGAAGATGGTGGAGGAAGAAAGGAAGATGGGAGGAAGATGGTGAAGGTGGTGGAGTAAGATGGAGGAGGAAGATGGTGGAGGAAGATGGGGAGGAAGATGGTGAAGATAGATGGTGATGGTGGAGGAAGATGGTATAGAAAGATGAGGGACGAAGAGTGGAGGAAGAAGGGGGAGGAAGATGGAGGGAAGGAGGAGGAAGATGGTGAAGAAAGATGGTGGAGGAAGATGGTGGAGGAAGATGGTGGAGGGATGGTGAAGAAGATGGTATAGGAAGATGATAGGAAGAAAGATGGTGGAGGAAGATGAGGAAGAAGGTGGAGGAAGATGGTGATAAGGAAGATGGTATAGGAAGATGATGGACGAAGATGGTGGAGGAAGATGGTGGAGGAAGATGGTGAAGAAAGATGGTGGAGGAAGATGGTGGAGGAAGATGGTGAAGGAAGATGGTATAGGAAGATGATGGACGAAGATGGTGGAGGAAGATGGTGGAGGAAGATGGTGAAGAAAGATGGTGGAGGAAGATGGTGGAGGAAGATGGTGGAGGAAGATGGTGGAGGAAGATGGTGGAGGAAGAAGGTGGAGGAAGATGGTGAAGAAAGATGGTGGAGGAAGATGGTGGAGGAAGATGGTGGAGGAAGATGGTGGAGGAAGATGGTGGAGGAAGATGGTGGAGGAAGATGGTGGAGGAAGATGGTGAAGGAAGATGGTGGAGGAAGATGGTGAAGAAAGATGGTGGAGGAAGATGGTGGAGGAAGATGGTGGAGGAAGATGGTGGAGGAAGATGGCGAAGAAAGATGGTGGAGGAAGATGGTGGAGGAAGATGGTGGAGGAAGATGGTGGAGGAAGATGGTGGAGAAAGATGGTGAAGAAAGATGGTGGAGGAAGATGGTGGAGGAAGATGGTGAAAAAAGATGGTGGAGGAAGATGGTGGAGGAAGATGGTGGAGGATGATGGTGGAGGAAGATGGTGGAGGAAGATGGTGGAGGAAGATGGTGGAGGAAGATGGTGGAGGAAGATGGTGGAGGAAGATGGTGAAGAAAGATGGTGGAAGAAGATGGTGGAGGAAGATGGTGAAGAAAGATGGTGGAGGAAGATGGTGGAGGAAGATGGTGGAGGAAGATGGTGAAGAAAGATGGTGGAGGAAGATGGTGGAGGAAGATGGTGGAGGAAGATGGTGGAGGAAGATGGTGGAGGAAGATGGTGAAGATGGTGGAGGAAGGAAGATGGTGAAGAAGATGGTGTATGAAGATGGTGGAGGAAGATGGTGGAGGAAGATGGTGGAGGAAGATGGTGGAGGAAGATGGTGGAGGAAGATGGTGGAGGAAGATGGTGGAGGAAGATGGGAAGATGGTGGAGGAAAGATGGTGGATGGTGGTAGATGGTGGAGGAAGATGGTGGAGGAAGATGGTGGAGGAAGATGGTGGAGGAAGATGGTGGAGGAAGATGGTGGAGGAAGATGGTGGAGGAAGATGGTGGAGGAAGATGGTGGAGGAAGATGGTGGAGGAAGATGGTATAGGAAGATGGTGGAGGAAGATGGTGGAGGAAGATGGTGGAGGAAGATGGTGGAGGAAGATGGTGGAGGAAGATGGTGGAGGAAGATGGTGGAGGAAGATGGTGGAGGAAGATGGTGGAGGAAGATGGTGGAGGAAGATGGTGGAGGAAGATGGTGGAGGAAGATGGTGGAGGAAGATGGTGGAGGAAGATGGTGGAGGAAGATGGTGGAGGAGGATGGTGGAGGAAGATGGTGGAGGAAGATGGTGGAGGAACAAGTACCATCTTCACCAACAACAAGCTTGAGGGACTCATTACCTCATGTCTTGTAAACACTTCTACCGTCTTAAAATTATATACTTGAATTTATTCTGATAAAGCCACTGGAGGGCGAAACATCTACAGAAAAGATACCCAGATGCTGCACATGTGTCTATTTAACATACTCGAATATAGTATAACACCTTAATATACTAGCATATAACATCTTAACATACTCGCATATAACACCTTAATATACTCGCATATAACATCTTAACATACTCGCATATAACACCTTAATATACTCGCATATAACATCTTAACATACTCGCATATAACACCTTAATATACTCGCATATAACATCTTAACATACTCGCATATAACATCTTAACATACTCGCATATAACACCTTAATATACTCGCATATAACATCTTAACACACTCGCATATAACACCTTAATATACTCGCATATAACATCTTAACACACTCGCATATAACACCTTAATATACTCGCATTTATCATCTAAATATACTCTCATATATCACCCTAATATAGTCGCATATAACACCTTAACATACCCCCCATACTCGTCCACCATCCCTAGACACCTGTCTTCAGCATCTGACAAAAACACAGTGTCATCAGCAAAAAACAACTGTGACAACTCCCACTTCGGGTTAGATTCCTTACTTTTTAATCCCACACCTCTCAGTAATTAATATAAGTTCTTTTGCAAATTCCACCTGAAAATATGTTAAACAGCAATGTTGTCATCACACGTTCCTTTCTATGGTCTAGTTTCACTGGGAAAATAATCTCTCTCTCTCCTACATACCTTAACCTGAGCCTCACTACGATTCTTAAAACGTCTTTCAGTAATAACTCAGCCAGACTGCCTGACCTGATATACTCAACGGGTCATTCATATATCATTCTTAGACACTTTTACACTCTGTTTGTCTTTATAAACAGGAACTGTGACTGTTCTGTGACATTCCCTCGGTACCTTCCCTTCTGTCGTGAATATATTGAACAAATGCATCAGTCTATGTTACACTATGTCCTCACCTGCTTATATATCTCAGTCTTAATTCCATCAGTCCATTCATTCATTCATTAATTAGAGATTTGCCGGTACCTCGGGCCCGGGTCTTCTTCAGATGGTGACCCGGAGTCCATCAGTCCCAGATGATAATTGTCTCATATTCTATCTACCTACTGCCTCACACACCTCCCCACACTGCCTCACTCACCTCCCCACACTGCCTCACTCACCTCCCCACACTGCCTCACACACCTCCCCACACTGCCTCACTCACCTCCCCACACTGCCTCACATACCTCCCCACACTGCCTCACTCACCTCCCCACACTGCCTCACACAATTCCCCACACTACCTCACTCACCTCCCCACACTGCCTCACATACCTCCCCACACTGCCTCACACAATTCCCCACACTACCTCACTCACCTCCCCACACTGCCTCACATACCTCCCCACACTGCCTCAAATATCTCCCCATACTGCCCCACACACCTCCCCACACTGCCTCACACGCCTCCCCACACTGCCTCACTCACCTCCCCACACTACCTCACACAATTCCCCACACTACCTCACTCACCTCCCCACACTGCCTCACATACCTCCCCACACTGCCTCACTCACCTCCCCACACTGCCTCACACAATTCCCCACACTACCTCACTCACCTCCCCACACTGCCTCACATACCTCCCCACACTGCCTCACACAATTCCCCACACTACCTCACTCACCTCCCCACACTGCCTCACATACCTCCCCACACTGCCTCAAATATCTCCCCATACTGCCCCACACACCTCCCCACACTGCCTCACACGCCTCCCCACACTGCCTCACTCACCTCCCCACACTACCTCACACAATTCCCCACACTACCTCACTCACCTCCCCACACTGCCTCACATACCTCCCCACACTGCCTCAAATATCTCCCCATACTGCCCCACACACCTCCCCACACTGCCTCACACACCTCCCCACACTTCCTCACATACCTCCCCACACTGCCTCACTCACCTCCCCACACTGCCTCACACCTCCCCACACTGCCTCACACACCTCCCCACACTGCTTCACACACACCTCCCCACACTGCCTCACTCACCTCTACACACTGCCTCACACACTTCCCCACACTGCATCACACACCTCCACACACTGCCTCACTCACCTCCCCACACAGTCACCAGGGTGGCTGGTACGAGGGAGGGAGTGAGGGAGGTGTGGTGATAGTCACCAGGGTGGCTGGTACGTGGGAGGGAGTGAGGGAGGTGTGGTGATAGTCACCAGGGTGGCTTGTACGACTAAGGGAGTGAGGGAGGTGTGGTGATAGTCACCATGGTGGCTGGTACGAGAAAGGGAGTGAGGGAGGTGTGGTGATAGTCACCAGGGTGGCTGGTACAAGGAAGGGAGTGAGGGAGGTGTGGTGATAGTAACCAGGGTGGCTGGTACGAGGAAGGGAGTGAGGGAGGAGTGGTGAAAGTCACAAGGGTGGCTGGTACGAGGAAGGGAGTGAGGGAGGTGTGGTGATAGTCACCAGGGTGGCTGGTACGAGGAAGGGAGTGAGGGAGGTGTGGTGATAGTCACCAGGGTGGCTGGTACGAGGAAGGGAGTGAGAGAGGTGTGGTGATAGTCACCAGGGTGGCTGGTACGAGGAAGGGAGTGAGGGAGGTGTGGTGATAGTCACCAGGGAGGCTGGTACGAGGAAGGGAGTGAGGGAGGTGTGGTGATAGTCACCAGGGTGGCTGGTACGAGGAAGGGAGTGAGGAACGTGTGGTGATAGTCACCAGGGTGGTTGGTACGAGGAAGGGAGGGAGGTGTGGTGATAGTCACCAGGGTGGTTGGTACGACGGAGGGAGTTAGGGAGGTGTGGTGATAATCACCAGGGTGGCTGGTACGTGGGAGTGAGGGAGGTGTGGTGATAGTCACCATGGTGGCTGGTACGAGGACGGGAGTGAGGGAGGTGTGGTGATAGTCACCAGGGTGGCTGGTACGAGGAAGGGAGTGAGGGAGATGTGGTGATAGTCACCAGTGTGGCTGGTACGAGGAAGGGAGTGAGGGAGGTGTGGTGATAGTCACCATGGTGGCTGGTACGAGGAAGGGAGTGAGGGAGGTGTGGTGATAGTCACCAGGATGGCTGGTACGAGGAAGGGAGTGAGGGAGGTGTGGTGATAGTCACCAGGATGGCTGGTACGAGGAAGGGAGTGAGGGAGGTGTGGTGATAGTCACCATGGTGGCTGGTACGAGGAAGGGAGTGAGGGAGGTGTGGTGATAGTCACCAGGGTGGCTGGTACGAGGAAGGGAGTGAGGGAGGTGTGGTGATAGTCACCAGGGTGGCTGGTACGAGGAAGGGAGTAAGGGAGGTGTGGTGATAGTCACCAGGGTGGCTGGTACGAGGGAGGGAGTAAGGGAGGTGTGGTGATAGTCACCAGGGTGGCTGGTACGAGGAAGGGAGTAAGGGAGGTGTGGTGATAGTCACCAGGGTGGCTGGTACGAGGGAGGGAGTAAGGGAGGTGTGGTGATAGTCACCAGGGTGGCTGGTACGAGGAAGGGAGTAAGGGAGGTGTGGTGATAGTCACCAGGGTGGCTGGTACAAGGAAGGGAGTGAGGGAGGTGTGGTGATAGTCACCAGGGTGGCTGGTACGAGGAAGGGAGTGAGGGAGGTGTGGTGATAGTCACCAGGGTGGCTGGTACGAGGAAGGGAGTGAGGGAGGTGTGGTGATAGTCACCAGGGTGGCTGGTACGAGGAAGGGAGTGAGGGAGGTGTGGTGATAGTCACCAGGGTGGCTGGTACGAGGAAGGGAGTGAGGGAGGTGTGGTGATAGTCACCAGGGTGGCTGGTACGAGGAAGGGAGTGAGGGAGGTGTGGTGATAGTCACCAGGATGGCTGGTACGAGGAAGGGAGTGAGGGAGGTGTGGTGATAGTCACCAGGGTGGCTGGTACGAGGAAGGGAGTGAGGGAGGTGTGGTGATAGTCAGCAGGGTGGCTGGTACAAAGAATGGAGTGAGGGAGGTGTGGTGATAGTCACCAGGGTGGCTGGTACAAAGAATGGAGTGAGGGAGGTGTGGTGATAGTCACCAGGATGGCTGGTACGAGGAAGGGAGTGAGGGAGGTGTGGTGATAGTCACCAGGATGGCTGGTACGAGGAAGGGAGTGAGGGAGGTGTGGTGATAGTCACCAGGGTGGCTGGTACGAGGAAGGGAGTGAGGGAGGTGTGGTGATAGTCACCAGGGTGGCTGGTACGAGGAAGGGAGTGAGAGAGGTGTGGTGATAGTCACCAGGGTGGCTGGTACGAGGAAGGGAGTGAGGGAGGTGTGGTGATAGTCACCAGGGTGGCTGGTACGAGGAAGGGAGTGAGGGAGGTGTGGTGATAGTCACAAGGGTGGCTGGTACGAGGAAGGGAGTGAGGGAGGTGTGGTGATAGTCACCAGGGTGGCTGGTACGAGGAAGGGAGTGAGGGAGGTGTGGTGATAGTCACCAGGGTGGCTGGTACAAAGAATGGAGTGAGGGAGGTGTGGTGATAGTCACCAGGATGGCTGGTACGAGGAAGGGAGTGAGGGAGGTGTGGTGATAGCCACCAGGGTGGCTGGTACGAGGAAGGGAGTGAGGGAGGTGTGGTGATAGTCACCAGGGTGGCTGGTACAAAGAATGGAGTGAGGGAGGTGTGGTGATAGTCACCAGGGTGGCTGGTACGAGGAAGGGAGTGAGGGAGGTATGGTGATAGTCACCAGGGTGGCTGGTACGAGGAAGGGAGGAGGGAGGGAGTGTGGTGATAGTCACAGGTGGAGGCAGGTACGAGGAAGGGAGTGAGGGAGGAGGTGGTGATAGTCACCAGGATGGCTGGTACGAGGAAGGAGTGAGGAGGTGTGGTGATAGTCACCAGGATGGCTGGTACGAGGAAGGAGTGAGGGAGGTGTGGTGATAGTCACCAGGATGGCTGGTACGAGGAAGGAGATGAGGGGAGGTGTGGTGATAGTCACCATGGTGGCTGGTACGAGGAAGGGAGTGAGGGAGGTGTGGTGATAGTCACCAGGGTGGCTGGTACGAGGAAGGGAGGAGGAGGTGGTGATAGTCACCAGTGTGGCTGGTACGAGAAGAGGAGTGAGGGAGGTGGTGGTGATAGTCACCAGGGTGGCTGGTACGAGGAAGGAGTGGAGGGGAGGTGTGGTGATAGTCACAAGGGTGGCTGGCATGAGGAAGGGAGTGAGGGAGGTGTGGTGATAGTCACCAGGGTGGCTGGTACAATGAGGAAGGAGTGAGGAGGTGTGGTGATAGTCACCAGGGTGGCTGGTACAAAGAATGGAGTGAGGGAGGTGTGGTGATAGTCACCAGGATGGCTGGTACGAGGAAGGGAGTGGAGGGAGGTGTGGTGATAGCCACCAGGGTGGCTGGTACGAGGAAGGAGTGAGGGAGTGGTGATAGTCAGGCAGGGTGGCTGGTCAAAGAATGGAGTGAGGGAGGTGTGGTGATAGTCACCAGGGTGGCTGGTACAAAGAATGGAGTGGAGGGAGGTGTGGTGATAGTCACCAGGGTGGTGGACGAGGAAGGGAGTGGGAGGGGTGGTGGATATGCCAGGATGGCTGGTAGAGGTGGGAGTGAGGGGAGGTGTGGTGATAGTCACCATGGTGGCTGGCATGAGGAAGGGAGTGAGGGAGGTGTGGTGATAGTCACCAGGATGGCTGGTACGAGGAGGAGGAGAGGGAGGTGTGGTGATAGTCACCAGGGATGGCTATAGAGGAAGGGAGAGGAGGAGGTGTGGTGATAGTCACCAGGGATGGCTTGGTACGAGGAAGGGAGTGAGGGAGGTGTGGTGATAGTCACAGGGTGGCTGGTACGAGGAAGGAGTGAGGGAGGTGTGATAGTCACCAGGGTGGCTGGAGGTAGAGGAAGGGAGGTGGGAGTGGTGATAGTCACCAGGGTGGCTGGTACAAAGAATGGAGTGAGGGAGGTGTGGTGATAGTCACCAGGATGGCTGGTATGAGGAAGGGAGTGAGGGAGGTGTGGTGATAGCCACCGGAGGGTGGCTGGTACGAGGAAGGAGAGGGAGGTGTGGTGATAGTCACCAGGATGGCTGGTACAAAGGAATGGGAGTGAGGGAGGTGTGGTGATAGTCACCAGGGTGGCTGGTACAAAGAATGGAGTGAGGGAGGTGTGGTGATAGTCACCAGGATGGCTGGTACGAGGAAGGGAGTGAGGGAGGTGTGGTGATAGTCACCAGGATGGCTGGTACGAGGAAGGGAGTGAGGGAGGTGTGGTGATAGTCACCAGGATGGCTGGTACGAGGAAGGGAGTGAGGGATGTGGTGATGTACCTATGGCTTGCAGACTAGGAGGGAGGTGTGGTGATGTCACCAGGTGGCTGGTACGAGGAAGGGATGAGGGAGGTGTGGTGATAGTCACCAGGGTGGCTGGACCGAGGAAGGAGTGAGGAGGTGTGGTGATAGTCACCAGTGGTGGTACGAGGAAGGGAGGAGGGAGGTGGTGGTGATAGTCACCAGGATGGCTGGTACGAAGGAAGGGGGGAGGGAGAGGGAGGTGATAGGTCACCAGGATGGTGGTATGAGGAAGGGAGTGAGGGAGGTGTGGTGATAGTCACCAGGATGGTTGGTACGAGGAAGGGAGTGAGGAAGGTGTGGTGATAGTCACCAGGATGGCTGGTACGAGGAAGGGAGTGAGGAGGTGGTGATCACAAGGGTGGCTGGTACGAGGAAGGGAGTGAGGTAGGTGTGGTGATAGTCACCAGGATGGCTGGTACGAGGAAGGGAGTGAGGGAGGTGTGGTGATAGTCACCAGGGTGGCTGGTACGAGGAAGGGAGTGAGGGAGGTGTGGTGATAGTCACCAGGATGGCTGGTACGAGGAAGGGAGTGAGGGAGGTGTGGTGATAGTCACCAGGATGGCTGGTACGAGGAAGGGAGTGAGGGAGGTGTGGTGATAGTCACCAGGATGGCTGGTACGAGGAAGGGAGTGAGGGAGGTGTGGTGATAGTCACCAGGATGGCTGGTACGAGGAAGGAGTGAGGAGGTGGTGGTGATAGTCACCAGGATGGCTGGTACGAGGAAGGAGTGAGGGAGGTGTGGTGATAGTCACCAGGGTGGCTGGTACGAAGGAAGGGAGGAGGTGGGGATAGTCACCAGGATGGCTGGCTGAGGAAGGGAGTGAGGGAGGTGTGGTGATAGTCACCAGGATGGCTGGTACGAGGAAGGGAGAGGGGAGGTGTGGTGATAGTCACCAGGATGGCTGGTACGAGGAAGGGAGGAGGGAGGTGTGGTGATAGTCACCAGGGATGGCTGGTACGAGGAAGGAGTGAGGGAGGTGTGGTGATAGTCACCAGGATGGCTGGTACGAGGAAGGAGTGAGGAAGGTGTGGTGATAGTCACCAGGATGGCTGGTACGAGGAAGGGAGTGAGGGAGGTGTGGTGATAGTCACCAAGGATGGCTGGTACGAGGAAGGGAGTGAGGGAGGTGTGGTGATAGTCACCAGGTATGGCTGGTACGAGGAAGGGAGTGGAGGGAGGTGTGGTGATAGTCACCAGGGATGGCTGGTACGAGGAAGGGAGTGAGGGAGGTGTGGTGATAGTCACCAGGATGGCTGGTACGAGGAAGGGAGTGAGGAGGTGTGGTGATAGTCACCAGGATGGCTGGTACGAGGAAGGGAGTGAGGAGGTGTGGTGATAGTCACCAGGATGGCTGGTACGATGGAAGGGAGTGAGGGAGTGGTGATAGTCACCAGGATGGCTGGTACGAGGAAGGAGTGGGAGGGTGTGGTGATAGTCACCAGGTGGCTGGTACGAGGAAGGAGAGGGAGGTGGTGGTGATAGTCACCAGGATGGCTAATGAGGAAGGAAGTGAGGAGGTGGTGGATAGTGGATGGCTGGTACGAGGAAGGAGGAGGGAGGTGTGATATCCCAGGATGGCTGGACAGAAGGGAGGTGGGGAGTGGTGATAGTCACAGGATGGCTGGTACGAGGAAGGGAGTGAGGAGGTGGTGATAGTCACAGGGTGGCTGGTACGAGGAAGGAGGTGGGAGGTGTGGTGATAGTCACCAGGATGGCTGGTACGAGGAAGGGAGTGAGGGAGGTGTGGTGATAGTCACCAGGTGGCTGGTACCGAGGAAGGAGTGAGGGAGGTGTGGTGAGGGTAGGTCACAAGGGTGGCTGGTACGAGGAAGGGAGTGAGGGAGGTGTGGTGATAGTCACCAAGGGTGGCTGGTACGAGGAAGGGAGGGAGGGTAGGTGGAGGGTCACCAGGGTGGTAAGGGGGAATGGTGATATGTCAAGGGTGGCTGGTAGAAGGGAGTAGGAGGGTGAGGTATGTATAGTCACCAGGGTGGCTGGACGAGGAAGGGGGAGGGGGTGTGGTGATAGTCACCAGGGTGGCTGGTACGAGGAAGGGAGTGAGGGAGGTGTGGGTGATAGTCAGCAGGATGGCTGGTACGAGGAAGGGAGTGAGGGAGGTGTGGTGATAGTCACCAGGATGGCTGGATGAGGAAGGAGTGAGGGAGGTGTGGTATAGTCACCAGATGGCTTGTACGACTAAGGGAGTGAGGAGGTGTAAGATAGTCACCATGGTGGCTGGTACGAGGAAGGGAGGAGGAGGTGTGGGTGATAGTCACCAGGGTGGGCTGGCATGAGGAAGGAGTGAGGGAGGTGTGGTGATAGTCACCAGGTGGCTGGTTACGAGGAAGGGAGTGAGGGAGGTGTGGTGATAGTCACCAGGATGGCTGGCATGAGGAAGGAGTGAGGAGGTGTGGTGATAGTCACCAGGATGGCTGGTACGAGAAGGGAGGAGGGAGGTGTGGTGATAGTCACCAGGATGGTTGGTACGAGGAAGGGAAGGGAGGAAGGTGTGGTGATAGTCACCAGGATGGCTGGTACGAGGAAGGAGTGAGGATGTGTGGTGATAGTCACAAGGGTGGCTGGTTATGAGGAAGGGATTGAGGTAGGTGTGGTGATAGTCACCTGGGATGGCTGGTACGAGGAAGGGAGAGGGAGGTGTGGTGATAGTCACCAGGGTGGCTGGTACGAGGAAGGAGTGAGGGGAGGTGTGGTGATAGTCACCAGGATGGCTGGTACGAGGAAGGGAGTGAGGGAGGTGTGGTGATAGTCACCAGGATGGCTGGTACGAGGAAGGGAGTGAGGGAGGTGTGGTGATAGTCACCAGGATGGCTGGTACGAGGAAGGGAGTGAGGGAGGTGTGGTGATAGTCACCAGGGTGGCTGGTACGAGGAAGGGGAGAGGGAGGTGGTGGTGATAGTCACCAGGATGGCTGGTACGAGGAAGGAGTGAGGGAGGGGGTGTGGTGATTGTCCAGGGGTGGCTGGTACGAGGAAGGAAGTGAGGAGGTGTGGTGATAGTCACCAGGATGGCTGGTATGAGGAAGGAGGAGGGAGGTGTGGTGATAGTCACCAGGATGGCTGGTACGAGGAAGGAGTGAGGAGGTGTAAGGTGATAGTCGCCAGGATGGCTGGTGGGCAGAGGAAGGAAGGAGGGAGGTGTGGTGATAGTCACCAGGATGGCTGGTACGAGGAAGGAGAGGAGGGAGGTGTGGTGATCAGTCACCAGGATGGCTGGTAATGAGGAAGGGAGTGAGGAGGTGTGGTGATAGTCACCAGGATGGCTGGTACGAGGAGTGAGGAGGTGTGGTGATAGTCACAAGGGTGGCTGGTAAGAGGAAGGGAGTGAGGGAGGTGTGGTGATAGTCACAAGGGATGGCTGGTAGAGGAAGGGAGAGGGAGGTGTGGTGATAGTCACCAGGGTGGCTGGTACAGGAAGAGGAGGGAGTGAGGGAGAGTGGTGGTAGTCACCAGGGTGGCTGGTACGGGGAAGGAGGAGGGGAGGTGTGGTGATAGTCACCAGGGTGGCTGGTAAGAGGAAGGGATTGGAGAGAGGTGTGGTGGATAGTCACCAGGGGTGGCTGGTAATGAGGAAGGGAGGAGGGGAGGTGTGGTGATAGTCACCAGGATGGCTGGGTACGTGGAAGGGAGGAGGGAGGTGTGGTGATAGTCACCAGGATGGCGGTACGAGGAAGGAGAGTGAGGGTGTGGTGATAGTCACCAGGGTGGCTGGTAACGAGAAGGGAGAGGGAGGGAAGGTGGTGATAGTCACCAGGGTGGCTGGGTACGAGGAAGGAGTGAGGGAGGTGTGGGTGATAGTCACCAGGGATGGCTGGTACGAGGAAGGAGTGAGGGGGAGGTGTGGGTGATAGTCACCAGGGTGGCTGGTACAAGAGGAAGGAGTGAAAGAGGTGTGGTGATAGTCACCAGGGTGGCTGGTACGAGGAAGGGAGTGAGAGGTGTGGTGATAGTCACCAGGGTGGCTGGGTACAGGGAAGGAGAGGAGGAGGTGGTGATAGTCACCAGGGTGGCTGGGTACGAGGAAGGAGTGAGGGAGGTGTGGTGATAGTCACCAGGGGTGGCTGGGCATAGGGGAGGAAGGAGAGAGGTGTGGTGATAGTCACCAGGGTGGCTTGTACGAGGAAGGAGTGAGGAGGTGTGGTGATAGTCACCAGGTGGCTGGTACGAGGAAGGGAGTGAGAGAGGTGTGGTGATAGTCACCAGGGTGGCTGGTACGAGGAAGGAGTGAGGGAGGTGGTGATAGTCACCAGGGTGGCTGGCATGAGGAAGGGAGTGAGGGAGGTGTGGTGATAGTCACCAGGGTGGCTGGTACGAGGAAGGAGTGAGGAGGTGTGGTGATAGTCACCAGGGTGGCTGGTACGAGGAAGGAGTAGAGAGAGGTGGTGATAGTCACCAGGGTGGCTGGTACGAGGAAGGGGAGTGAGGGAGGTGTGGTGATAGTCACCAGGGTGGCTGGGTACGAGGAAGGGAGTGGAGGGAGGTGTGGTGATAGTCACCAGGGTGGCTGGTACGAGGAAGGAGGAGAGAGAGGTGTGGTGATAGTCACCAGGTGGCTGGCATGATAGGAAGGGGAGGTTGGGGGAGGTGTGGTGATAGTCACCAGGTGCTGGTACGAGGAAGGGGAGTGAGAGAGGTGTGGTGATAGTCACCAGGGTGGCTGGTACGAGGAAGGAGTGAGGAGGTGTAAGATAGTCACCAGGGTGGCTGGTACGAGGAAGGAGTGAGAGAGGTGGTGATAGGGTCACCAGGGTGGCTGGTGCGAGGAAGGGAGTGAGGGGAGGTGTGGTGATAGTCACAGGTTGGCTGGTACAGGAAGGAAGAGAGAGGTGTGTGGATAGTCACCAGGGTGGCTGGTACGAGGAAGGGAGTGAGGGAGGTGTGGGTGATAGTCACCAGGATGGCTGGCATGAGAAAGGAGTGAGGAGGTGTGGTGATAGTCACCAGGGATGGCTGGTACAGAGAAAGGGAGTGAGGAGGTGATAGTCACCAGGGTGGCTGGTAGAGAGAAGGAGTGAGGAGGTGTGGTGATAGTCACCAGGGTGGCTGGTACGAGGAAGGAATGAGGAGGTGTGGTGATAGTCACCAGGGTGGCTGGTACGAGGAAGGGAGGAGGATGTGTGGTGATAGTCACCAGGGTGGCTGTAGGAGGAAGGAGTGAGGGGAGGTGGTGGTGGCAGTCACCAGGGATGGCTGGTACGAGGAAGGAGTCAGGAGGTGTGGTGATAGTCACCAGGGTGGGCTGGTTACGAGGAAGGAGTGAGGAGGTGGTGGTGATAGTCACCAGGGTGGCTGGTACGAGGAAGGGAGGAGGGAGGTGTGGTGATAGTCACCAGGGTGGCTGGTACGAGGAAGGGGGAGGAGGGAGGTGTAGTGATAGTCACCAGGGTGGCTGGTACGAGGAAGGATTGAGGGAGGTGTGGTGATAGTGACCTGGGTGGCTGGTGAGAGGAAGGAGAGGAGGTGTGGTGATAGTCACCAGGGGTGGCTGGTAATGAGGAAGGGAGTGAGGGAGGTGTGGTGATAGTCACCAGGGTGGCTGGTACGAGGAAGGGGGAGGGGAGAGGTGTGGTGATAGTCACCAGGTGATGGGTATGAGAAGGAGTGAGGAGGTGTGGTGATAGTCACCAGGGTGGCTGGTACTGAGGAAGGGAGGAGAGGTGTGGTGATAGTCCCACCAGGTGGCTGGTACGGAGGAAGGAGTGAGGAGGTGTGGTGATAGTCTCAGGGTGGCTGGTACGAGGAAGGAAGGGAGTGGGGAGGGAGGTGGTGATAGTCACCAGGATGGCTGGAATGAGGAAGGGAGTGGGAGGTGTGGTGGATAGTCACCAGGATGGCTGGTACGAGGAAGGGAGTGAGACGTGTGGTGATAGTCACCAGGGTGGCTGGTACGAGGAAGGAGTGGGGAGGTGTGGTGATAGTCATCAGGGTGGCTGGTACGAGGAAGGGAGTGAGGGAGGTGTGGTGATAGTCACCAGGGTGGAAAACTGGTACGAGCAGAGTGAGGGAGGTGTGGTGATAGTCACCAGGATGACAGTACGAGGAAGGATTGAGGGGAGGTGTGGTGATAGTCACCAGGGTGGCTGGTACGAGGAAGGAGTGGAGGGGAGGTGTGGTGGATAGTCACCAGGGTGGCTGATACGAGGGGAAAGGGAGAGGAGGTGTGGTGATAGTCACCAGGGTGGCTGGTACGAGAAAGGGAGTGAGGGAGGATGTGAGAAAGTCACAAGGGTGGCTGTTACGAGTAAAGGAGTGAGGGAGGTGTGGTGATAGTCACAAGGGTGGCTGATACGAGAAAGGGAGTGAGGGAGGTGTGGTGATAGTCACAAGGGTGGCTGTTACGAGAAAGGGAGTGAGGGAGGTGTGGTGAAAGTCACCAGGGTGGCCTTGGTACGAGGAAGGGAGTGAGGAGGTGTGGTGATAGTCACCAGGGTGGCTGGTACGAGAAAGGAGTGAGGGAGGTGTGGTGAGAAGCCAACAGGGTGGCTGGTACGAGGAAGGAGAGGGGAGGTGTGGTGATAGTCACCAGGTGGCTGGTACGAGGAAGGGACTGAGGAGGTGTGGTGATAGTCACAAGGGTGGCTGGTACGAGAGGAAGGGTGAGGGAGGTGTGGTGATAGTCACCAGGGTGGCTGGTACGAGGAAGGGACTGAGGGAGGTGTGGTGATAGTCACCAGGGTGGCTGGTACGAGGGAGGAGTGAGGAGGTGGTGGTGATAGTCACCATGGTGGTTGGTACAGAGGAAGGGAGGAGTGGTGATAGTCACCAGGGTGGCTGGTACGAGGAGGGTGAGGGAGGTGTGGTGATAGTTACCAGGGTGGCTGGTACGAGGAAGGGAGTGAGGGGAGTGGTGATAGTCACCATGGTGGTTGGTACGAGGAAGGAGGGAGGTGTGGTGATAGTCACCAGGTGGTTGGTAGGAGGGAGGGGAGTTAGGGAGGTGTGGAAAGATAATCACCAGGGTGGCTGGTACGAGAAGGGAGGAGGGAGGTGTGATAGTCACCAGTGTGGCTTGTACGAGGAAGGAGTGAGGGGAGATGTGGTGATAGTCACCAGTGTGGCTGGTACGAGGAAGGGAGAGGGAGGTGTGGTGATAGTCACCAGGTGGCTGGTACAGAGGGGAGGGGAGTGAGGGAGGTGAGGAGGGTGATGGCACCAGGTGGCTTGTACGAGGAAGGAGTGGGGAGGAGGTGGTGATAGTCACCAGGGTGGCTGGTACGAAGGAGTGAGTGAGGGAGGTGTGGTGATAGTCACCAGGGTGGCTGGTACGAGGAAGGGAGTGAGGGAGGTGTGGTGATAGTCACCAGGGTTGCTGGGACGAAGGAGGGAGTGAGGGAGGTGTGGTGATAGTCACCAGGGTGGCTTGTACGAGGAAGGGAGTGAGGGAGGTGTGGTGATAGTCACCAGGGTGGCTGGTACGAGGGAGGGAGTGAGGGAGGAGTAGTGATAGTCACCAGGGTGGCTGGTACGAGGAAGGGAGTGAGGAGGTGTGGTGATAGTCACCAGGGTGGCTGGTACAAAGAATGGAGTGAGGGGAGGTGTGGTGGGGATAGTCACCGGATGGCTGGTACGAGGAAGGAGTGGGGAGGGAGGTGTGGTATAGTCACCAGGGTGGCTGGTACGAGGAAGGGAGTGAGGAGGTGGTGGTGATAGTCACCAGGGGTGGCTGGTACGAGGAAGGGAGTGAGGGGAGGTGTGGTGATAGTCACCAGGGTGGCTGGTACGAGGAAGGAGTGAGGAGGTGTGGTGATAGTCACCAGGGTGGCTGGTAATGAGGAAGGAGAGGGAGGTGTGGTGATAGTCACCAGGGTGGCTGGCATGAGGAAGGGAGTGAGGGAGGTGTGGTGATAGTCACCAGGGTGGCTGGTACGAGGAAGGAGTGAGGGGAGGTGTGGTGAAAGTCACCAGGGTGGCTGGTAATGAGGAAGGGAGTGAGGGAGGTGTGGTGAAAGTCACCAGGGTGGCTGGTACGAGGAAGGGAGGAGGGAGGTGTGGTGAAAGTCACAAGGGTGGCTGGTACGAGGAAGGAGTGAGGAGGTGTGGTGAAAGTCACCAGGGTGGCTGGTGAGGAGGAGTGAGGAGGTGTGGTGAAAGTCACCAGGATGGCTGGCATGAGGAGGAGTGAGGGAGGTGTGTGAAAGTCACCAGGGTGGTTGGATACGAGGAAGGAGTAGGGAGGTGCAAGAAAGTCACCAGGGTTGTTGGTACGAGGAAGGAGTGAGGTGTGGTGAAAGTCACCAGGTGGCTGGTACGAGGGGAAGGGAGTGAGGGAGGTGTGGTGAAAGTCACCAGGGTGGCTGGTACGAGGGAAGGGAGAGGGAGGTGTGGTGATAGTCACCAGGGTGGCTGCAATGAGGAAGGAGTGAGGAGGTGTGGTGATAGTCACCAGGGTGGCTGGTACGAGGAAGGGAGTGAGGGGAGGTGGTGATAGTCACCATGGTGGCTGGTACTGAGGAAGGGGAGTGAGGAGGTGTGGTGATAGTCACCAGGTGGCTGGTACGAGGAAGGAGTGGAGGGAGGTGTGGTGGTAGTCACCAGGGTGGCTGGTACGAGGAAGGAGTGAGGGAGGTGTGGTGATAGTCACCAGGGTGGCTGGCATGAGGAAGGAGTGAGGAGGTGTGGTGATAGTCACCAGGGTGCCTGGGTGAGGGAAGGAGTGAGGGAGGTGTGGGCAGAAAGTCACCAGGCATGGCTGGTACGAGGAAGGGAGGAGGGGAGGTGTGGTGATAGTCACCAGGGTGGCTGGTACGAGGAAGGGAGTAGGGAGGTGTGGGTGAAGTCACCAGGGTGGCTGGTACAGAGGAAGGGAGTGAGGGAGGTGTGGTGATAGTCACCAGGGTGGCTGGTACAGGAAGGAGTGAGGAGGTGTGGTGATAGTCACCAGGGTGGCTGGTACAGGAAGGAGGAGGGGGAGGGGAGGTGGTGATAGTCACCAGGGTGGCTGGTACGAGGAAGGGAGTGAGGAGGTGTGGTGAAAGTCACCAGGTGGCTGGTACGATGAAGGAGTGAGGGAGGTTTGTGATAGTCACCAGGGTGGCTGGTACGAGGAAGGGAGGAGGGAGGTGTGGTGATAGTCAACACCAGGGTGGCTGGTACGAGGAAGGGAGTGAGGAGGTGTGGTGATAGTCACCAGGGTGGCTGGTACGAGGAAGGAGTGAGGGAGGTGGTAGAAAGTCACCAGGGTGGCTGGTACGAGGAAGGGAGTGAGGAGGGTTGGTGATAGTCACCAGGGTGGATTGGTACGGGAGGAGTGAGGAGGTGTGGTGAGTCACCAGGGTGGGTGGGTACGAGAAGGGGAGGAGGGAGGAGGGTGATAGTCACCAGGGTGGCTGGTACGAGGAAGGGGAGTGAGGGAGGTGTGTTGAAAGTCACCAGGGTGGCTGGTACGAGGAAGGGAGAGGGAGTGGTGATAGTCACCAGGGTGGCTGGTACGAGGAAGGGAGGAGGGAGGTGTGGTGATAGTCACCAGGTGGCTGGGTACGAGGAAGGGAGTGAGGAGGTGTGGTGATAGTCACCAGGTGGCTGGTACGAGGAAGGAGTGAGGGAGGTGTGGTGATAGTCACCAGGGTGGCTGGGTACGAGGAAGGAGTGAGGGAGGTGGTGAGAAAGTCACCAGGGTGGCTGGTACGAGGCAGGGAGTGAGGGAGGTGTGGTGATAGTCACCAGGGTGGCTGGGTACGAGGAAGGAGTGAGGAGGTGTGGTGAAAGTCACCAGGGTGGCTGGTACGAGGAAGGAGGAGGGGAGGTGTGGTGATAGTCACCAGGGTGGCTGGTACGAGGAAGGGAGAGGGGAGGTGTGGTGATAGTCACCAGGGTGGCTGGTACGAGGAAGGGAGTGAGGGAGGAGGTGATAGTCACCAGGGTGGCTGGTACGAGGAAGGAGTGAGGGAGGTGTGGTGAAAGTCACCAGGTGGCTGGGCATGAGGAAGGGAGTGAGGGAGGTTTGGTGATAGTCACCAGGTGGCTGGTACGCGGAAGGGAGTGAGGAGGTGGTGATAGTCACCAGGGTGGCTGGTACGAGGAAGGGAGTGAGGAGGTGTGGTGATAGTCACCAGGGTGGCTGGTACGAGGAAGGGACTTAGGGAGGTGTGGTGAAAGTCACCAGGGTGCTGGTATGAGGAAGGGAGTGAGGAGGTGTGTGATAGTCAACAGGGTGGCTGGTACGAGGAAGGAGTGAGGGAGGTGTGGTGATAGTCAACCAGGGTGGCTGGTACGAGGAAGGGAGTGAGGGAGGAGTGGTGATAGTCACCAGGGTGGCTGGTACGAGGAAGGGAGCAGGGGAGGAGGTGTGGTGAAAGTCACCAGGTGGCTGGGTACGAGGAAGGGAGTGAGGAGGTGTGGTGATGAGTCACCATGGTGGTTGGTACGAGGAAGGAGTGAGGAGGTGTGGTGAAAGTCACCAGTGGCTGAATACGAGGAAGGGACTTAGGGAGGTGTGGTGAAAGTCACCAGGGTGGCTGGTACGAGGAAGGGAGTGAGGAAGGTGTGGTGATAGTCACCAGGTGGCTCACGAGGAAGGGAGTGAGGAGGTGTGGTGATAGTCACCAGGCTGGCTGGTACGAGGAAGGGAGTGAGGAGGTGGTGAAAGTCACCAGGGTGGCTGGGTACGAGGAAGGAGTGAGGAGGTGTGGTGATAGTCACCAGGGTGGCTGGGTACGAGGAAGGGAGTGAGGAGGTGTGGTGATAGTCACCAGGGTGGCTGGTACGAGGAAGGGAGTGAGGAGGTGTGGAGATAGTCACCAGGTGGCTGGTACGGGAAGGAAGAGGGAGGTGTGGGTGAAGTCACCAGGGTGGCTGGGTACGAGGAAGGAGGAGTGAGGGAGGTGTGGTGAAAGTCACCAGGGTGGCTGGTACGAGGAAGGGAGTGAGGGATGTGTGGTGATAGTCACCAGGGTGGCTGGTACGAGGAAGGGAGTGAGGGAGGTGTGGTGATAGTCACCAGGGTGGCTGGTACGAGGAAGGGAGTGAGGGAAGTGTGGTGATAGTCACCAGGGTGGCTGGTACCGCTGGCAGGTTGATAACTACGTTATATAATCTTCGTAATGTTAATATATTATTGCAACACAAACTTAGATCTTGGTGGTTTGAGTTGTGTGGTGTTGACGGTTTGTGTTCCAGGAAACATTACTCTCAAGCAGCATATCCTTATTATGGAAGGTAGAGCATGTGCGTGCGTGCGTGTGTGTGTGTGTGTGTGTGTGTGTGTGTGTGTGTGTGTGTGTGTGTGTGTGTGTGTGTGTGTCACAACAGTGTGTACTCACCTATTTGTACTCACCTATTTGTGGTTGCAGGGGTCGAGTCCTAGCTCCTGGCCCCGCCTCTTCACCGGTTGCTACTAGGCCCTCTCTCTCCCCGCTCCATGAGCTTTATCAAACCTCGTCTTAAAACTGTGTATGGTTCCTGCCTCCACTACGTCATTTTCTAGGCTATTCCACTGCCTTACAACTCTATGACTGAAGAAATACTTCCTAATATCTCTCTGACTCATTTGTGTCTTCAACTTCCAATTGTGGCCTCTTGTTTCTGTGTCCCCTCCCTGGAACATCCTGTCTTTGTCCACCTTGTCTATTCCACGCAGTATTTTATATGTCGTTATCATGTCTCCCCTGACCCTCCTGTCCTCCAGTGTCGTCAGGCCGATTTCCCTTAATCTTTCTTCATAGGACATTCCCCTTAGCTCTGGAACTAACCTTGTCGCAAACCTTTGTACTTTCTCTAGTTTCTTGACGTGCTTTATCAAGTGCGGGTTCCAAACAGGTGCTGCATACTCCAGTATGGGCCTGACATACACGGTGTACAGTGTCTTGAATGATTCCTTACTAAGGTATCGGAATGCTGTTCTCAGGTTTGCCAGGCGCCCATATGCTGCAGCAGTTATCTGATTGATGTGTGCTTCCGGAGACATGCTCGGTGTTATACTCACCCCAAGATCTTTCTCCTTGAGTGAGGTTTGCAGTCTTTGGCCACCTAGCCTATACTCTGTCTGTGGTCTTCTGTGCCCTTCCCCTATCTTCATGACTTTGCATTTGGCAGGATTAAATTCGAGAAGCCATTTGCTGGACCAGGTGTCCAGTCTGTCCAGGTCTCTTTGAAGTCCTGCCTGGTCCTCATCAGATTTAATTCTCCTCATTAACTTCACATCATCTGCAAACAGGGACACTTCTGAGTCTAACCCTTCCGTCATGTCGTTCACATATACCAAAAATAGCACTGGTCCTAGGACCGACCCCTGTGGGACCCCGCTCGTCACAGGTGCCCACTGTGATACATCATTACGTACCATGACTCGTTGTTGCCTCCCTGTCAGGTATTCTCTGATCCATTGCAGTGCCCTTCCTGTTATATGCGCCTGATGCTCTAGCTTCTGCACTAATCTCTTGTGAGGAACTGTGTCAAAGGCCTTCTTGCAGTCCAAGAAGATGCAATCAACCCACCCCTCTCTCTCTTGTCTTACTTCTGTTATTTTATCATAAAACTCCAGAAGGTTTGTGACACAGGATTTGCCTTCCGTGAATCCGTGCTGGTTGGCATTTATACTCCTGTTCCGTTCCAGGTGCTCCACCACTCTCCTCCTGATAATCTTCTCCATAATTTTGCATACTATACACGTCAATGACACAGGTCTATAGTTTAGTGCCTCTTTTCTGTCTCCTTTTTTGAAAATGGGAACTACATTTGCCGTCTTCCATACCTCAGGTAGTTGCCCAGTTTCCAGGGATGTGTTGAAGATTGTGGTAAGTGGCACGCACAACATATCTGCTCCCTCTCTAAGGACCCAGGGAGAGATGTTGTCCGGTCCCATTGCCTTTGAGGTATCGATGTCCCTTAGCAGTTTCTTCACCTCCTCCTCATCTGTATGTATGTCGTCCAACACTTGTTGGTGTATTCCTTGCTGGTGTCCCCATCTGGTCTGTCCCCCCCAGAGTCCTTCCTGTCTCTACTGTAAATACTTCCTTAAATCTCGTGTTGAGCTCCTCACATACCTCTTGATCGTTTCTTGTGAGTTCTCCACCTTCTTTCCTCAGCCTTATCACCTGGTCCTTGACTGTTGTCTTCCTCCTAATGTGGCTATACAGCAGTTTCGGGTCAGATTTGACTTTCGATGCTATGTCGTTTTCATACTGTCGCTGGGCCTCCCTCCTTATCTGCGCATACTCGTTTCTGGCTCTTCTACTAATCTCCTTGTTTTCCTGGGTCCTATGCCTCCTGTACCTTTTCCATTCTCTGTTGCACTTAGTTTTTGCCTCCCTACACCTTCGGGTAAACCAAGGACTCGTTTTGGTCTTCCTATTATTTCTGTTTCCCTTGGGAACAAAACTTTCCTCTGCCTCCTTGCACTTTGTTGCCACATATTCCATCATCTCGTTTACTGATTTTCCTACCATTTCTCTGTCCCACTGAACCTCCTGCAGGAAGTTTCTCATACCTGTGTAGTCCCCCCTTTTATAGTTTGGCCTGTCCCCTTCAGTTCCTGTTACCTTCTCCACTTGTAACTCTACTATATAGTCAAAACTCAGAACCACATGATCGCTAGCTCCAAGGGGCCTCTCGTAAATGATATCCTCAATGTCTGAACTGCTCAGGGTGAACACAAGATCCAGTCTTGCTGGCTCATCCTCCCCTCTCTCTCTGGTTGTGTCCCTGACATGTTGATGCATGAGGTTTTCAAGTACCACATCCATCATCTTGGCTCTCCATGTTTCGGGACCCCCATGTGGCTCCAGGTTTTCCCCAGTCGATCTCCCTGTGGTTGAAATCGCCCATTACCAGTAACTTTGCTCTGCTCGAGTGAGCTCTTCTTGCCACCTCAGCCAGTGTGTCCACCATCACCCTGTTGTTTTCTTCGTACTCCTCTCTTGGCCTCCTGCAGTTCTGTGGTGGGTTACACATCACTCCAATGACTACTTTATGTTCTCCGGACTGAATTGTACCTACAATGTAGTCTCTTTCTCCAATCATGTCCATGCCTTCCATTTCCTCAAATGTCCATCGGTGTTTTATGAGCAGTGCAACCCCTCCTCCCCCTCTACTCCTTCTATCTTTCCTCAGGATCTGATATCCCATTGGGAAGATTGTGTCTGTTATTGTCTCAGCGAGTTTTGTTTCTGTGACTGCTATGATGTCTGGGGATTTTTCACTGATTCTTTCGTTCCACTCCTGATGTTTATTCGTTATTCCATCCGCGTTTGTGTACCAAACTTTCAGTTTCTTTCCTATCATTGTGGTCATGCAAGAATATTGGGGTTGGGGGCAGGCGAGGGAGGTGGGGGTAAATTATATAGGGGCCTGTGGTGTAGGTGGGGTCGGTGATGATGGGGGTGGGGTCAGAATGCCCATAAGGGACAGCTGTTGGGGTGAGGTTTGTGATATGGGGGTTGGTGGCAGAGAGGGAACAGTGGAGTGGGTTGTAGTATAGGTTGCTCCAGTTGCGTTGGGAATGTCGTGGTTGGAGTCTTCGGGTGGGAGATTCTGTGGGGTGTGTTTGCCCTTCCTCCTGTGTCTGGGTCCTGCTCATCTTCGTTCGTTGCTTGCTCGTTCCTCCTTGCGTCTCTGTACCCTCTCTTTCAGTGTAGTCCTTTCGTCTTGTGTTCTGTCGCGGTCGAGGTATACTCTCCGTACCCCTGTTTGTCTCTCAGTCTTGCTTTCTCTTGCAGAATCCTGGTTCGAACTGATTCTTCCTTGAAAATTACTTTGACCTGGCCATATCCTTCCACTCAAACCAAACCACCCAATTCTCTGAAAATTTGTCACCTGGGTCATATCGCCCTCACCTATTGTTTTCATGATGCCTTCAATCATTTTTTCTCCTCCTGTTTTATTTCTTCAAAGTTGTCCCCCTTGGCTTCTTGGAGCCCGTACACAAAAACTGACCTCGCCCTTTCCTCCTCCCACTGAGTCTCCATCTGCTTCCTCTGAGGTATTTTATTTCCTTCCATTGACATGTTCTTGCCTTCAGTCCCTGTCATATCTGGAACTTCTATTCTCAGTGAACTGTCTTTCATGACCAGCTGTCCCCTGCTACTGCAGTTGGCTGTTAGAATCTCTACATACAGCATACCTTCATTGTCTTCGGACCTGTCATTTGATCTTAGTGTGCTCATCGTCTTTTCCCTGGCCCCACGTGGGTCTGATAAGGCCTTCGCGTACGGCATGTCTCCGTTCCGTTGGGCTTTAGCCACATTCCCTTTGTCTGCGCCTGATGTCACATCTGAATTATCATTTGTCTCTTCAATCTGTTTCCCAGGCTTTTGCAGTTTCTCTTCTAAGCACTGTATCCTCAGCTTTCTGGCTGCTTAAGACCTTCCGTACTTCCCTTACTGCATCAGCTCATCCACCACCCTCCATTTTCTTACCAAGCTCTACTATCTTCCTTCCCCACTCTTCCTCCCTTTTTGAAGCTCTAACTCCCAGTCTTTCCTCCCTGGTTCGTCTACCAGATCTCTGGTTTCCGTCCTCTAGAGCCACCCATTTTTTTTTTTTTTTTTTTTTTTTTTTTTTTTTTTTTTTTTTTTTATCACAGACAGAAGGCTAGAGGAGGGAGAGGGGTGGGGTGAGGGGGAGAGAGAAAGGGTAGAAAGAGGGAGAGAGAGGAGAAAAGGGTAAAGGAAAGAGGGAGAGAGAGGAGAGAGTATGGGGGGTGAGGGATAAGACCAAGGGTGAGAGAGAGAAATGTGAGGGGGAGAGAAAGGGTAGAGAGAGGGAGAGGGAGGGAGAGAGAGATAGATAGAGAGAGAGAGAGAGAGAGAGAGAGAGAGAGAGAGAGAGAGAGAGAGGAGAGAGAGAGAGAGAGAGAGAGAGAGAGAGAGAGAGAGAGAGCTGAGAGAGAGAGAGACAGAGAAAGGAGGGTGGGGAGGGAAAAGGCTATGAGAGAGAGAAATGCGAGGGGAGGGGTAGAAATATAGAAAAAGGGAGATGGAGAGAGAAGCCTATAGAGAGAGAGAGAGAGAGAGAGAGAGAGAGAGAGAGAGAGAGAGAGAGAGAGGGGGGAGGGGGAGAGTGAGAGAGAGAGGGAGAGAGAGGGAGAGAGAGAGAGAGAAATGTGGGAGAAAGAGAGAGAGAAATGAGGGGGGAGAGAAAGGGTAGAGAGGGAGAGAGAGAGAGAGAGAGAGAGAGAGAGAGAGAGAGAGAGAGAGAGAGAGAGAGAGAGAGAGAGAGAGAGAGAGAGAGAGAGAGAGAGAGACAGAGAGAGAGACAGAGAGAGAGAGAGAGAGAGAGAGAGAGAGAGAGACAGAGACAGAGAGAGAGACAGAGACAGAGAAAGGAGGATGAGGGAAAAGGCTATGAGAAATGCAGGGAGGGGTAGAAATATGGAAAAAGGGAGAGGAGAGATGTCTATAGAGAGAGAGAGAGAGAGAGAGAGAGAGAGAGAGAGAGAGAGGGAGAGAGAGAGACAGAGAGAGAGAGACAGAGAGAGAGAAAGAGAGAGAGAATGAATGGGATGAATGAGATGAATGGGAGGATGTTGGCACCTGGAGAAGAAGTTGATATCCTTGGGGTGAAATTTGACTCCAAACTAACCATGAAGAACCATGTTGTAAATCTTGCAAACAAGGCAGCCAGGAAGCTTACAGCACTTCGCCGTATCTCGCATCTGCTTGACAGTAGGGGTTGCAAGATACTGTACGAGGCACAAGTACGCTCACACCTTGAGTATGCTCCACTTTCTTGGTTTGCCTGTCCCCCCTCTCATCTGCGACTGCTTGACAGAGTAGAGAACAGAGCAAGACGTCTCATCTCTCGCCTGGACCCATCCTGGATGGATCTGTCATTTCAGCAGAGCCTTCAACATAGGAGGGATGTGGGTGGCCTTACTGTTATGTACAAGGCCAATATTGTCAAAATACCACACTTGGATCCACTTCGAGGACAGCGCGAAACAAGCTTTTATGCCACAAGACGGGCAGAAAGCAGCAACTTCACTCTGGCTGTACCCTTCTCCAGAACATCACTCCATCTGAGATCATACATACCCAGGATGACTCGAGTATGGAACACATTCGTTCAGCATAATGATGTCAACGAGATAACGTCAGTTGATCAAATGAAAATGCTGGCCCACAGATGGCTCCAACTTCATCCTGTTCCCTACTTGTATGTCTCATAACAATAAAAATGCTTTCAAATGAGCTGATGTAGGTAACAGCTCTTAGCTTGTCAATAAAGTTAGGAATCCTTAACCTGTAAATAGCTTGTCAATAAAGCTAGGGATCCTTAACCTTGTCAAACCATGTGTAAAAAAAAAAAAAAAAAAAAAAAAAAAAAAAAAAAAAAAAGAGAGAGAGAGAGAGATAGAGAGAGATAGATAGATAGAGAGAGAGAGAGAGAGAGAGAGAGAGAGAGAGAGAGAGAGTGAGTGAGTAGGGGGAACGAGAGGGAAACGCGAGGGAAAAGGTAGGAGGGAGTGACGGTCTGTGGGGGAGGCGGTCAAATTCCAAGGATCAGCTGTGTATACTCACCTAGTTGTGGTGTGTGCGCGCATGTGTGTTTGAGCACGTCAGTTGTTTATATGTCCCAGAAATACAATTCACTTCTGTGTATCCGTAATACTAATGAGATACCATTAACACTGAGAGTAGTTCTAATAATTATAATACTAGCGTGTGTTAACAAGTCATTCTTTTACCTAGTTATGTACTACCTATTACTTACATGTGTACCCAATACTTGCTTCTCAGATTGTACTGTCTTTGTGTCTTAGAACATTATCTCTCGAAACTGTTGTCAGGGCTGTAGTCCCATTAGCCACGACTTAATCCTCCTGCTTAATCATTACTCCTACAAAGTTTATCTTCCTACTACTGCTAGGTGTTGTGTGTATGATAATCACTCTGGAGCAGGGTTTAGATAGCGAGTTACCAGTGACTGCTGGGCCGGCTCTATCACTCAGACTTCCCCCCAACCACAAAACAGGTGATTTGTTATATATATATTTATGTATATATATGTATATATATATATCCCCTTTCTGGCTAGCTTGTTCACGCTGTGTGCTACATCACAGTTTGTCGTTAGCCAACCTCTCTTAATTCTATTTGATCTTTTCTCTTTAGTCACTCGCTTTGTACTTTGTATATGTGTAACAATGTGGCAACAAGTGCCAACTAGGCCTCAACGAACTGGCACTTTGAAATTTTGTTGTATAATTTCAGGCTTTCTCTCGCCTTTACTTTATTTATTTTTGCTAATACTTTGGTTATCACTTGTAGGGTTGTTCACTGACGTTGTCACTAACACTGGTTGCTTCTAGCTGCTAAAACACGCCCTAAAAGCACTAAGATTCTCGGAGCCTGGCGCTTGTGACCCACTACACTGTGTGTGTGTGTGTGTGTGTGTGTGAGTATACATGTGTGTGTGTGTGTGTGTGTGAGTATACATGTGTGTGTGTGTGTGTGTGTGTGTGTACTCACCTATTTGTACTCACCTATTTGTGGTTGCAGGGGTCGAGTCCTAGCTCCTGGCCCCGCCTCTTCACCGGTTGCTACTAGACCCTCTCTCTCCCCGCTCCATGAGCTTTATCAAACCTCGTCTTAAAACTGTGTATGGTTCCTGCCTCCACTACGTCATTTTCTAGGCTATTCCACTGCCTTACAACTCTATGACTGAAGAAATACTTCCTACTATCTCTCTGACTCATTTGTGTCTTCAACTTCCAATTGTGGCCTCTTGTTTCTGTGTCCCCTCCCTGGAACATCCTGTCCTTGTCCACCTTGTCTATTCCACGCAGTATTTTATATGTCGTTATCATGTCTCCCCTGACCCTCCTGTCCTCCAGTGTCGTCAGGCCGATTTCCCTTAATCTTTCTTCATAGGACATTCCCCTTAGCTCTGGAACTAACCTTGTTGCAAACCTTTGTACTTTCTCTAGTTTCTTGACGTGCTTTATCAAGTGCGGGTTCCAAACAGGTGCTGCATACTCCAGTATGGGCCTGACATACACGGTGTACAGTGTCTTGAATGATTCCTTACTAAGGTGTCGGAATGCTGTTCTCAGGTTTGCCAGGCGCCCATATGCTGCAGCAGTTATCTGATTGATGTGTGCTTCCGGAGACATGCTCGGTGTTATACTCACCCCAAGATCTTTCTCCTTGAGTGAGGTTTGCAGTCTTTGGCCACCTAGCCTATACTCTGTCTGTGGTCTTCTGTGCCCTTCCCCTATCTTCATGACTTTGCATTTGGCAGGATTAAATTCGAGAAGCCATTTGCTGGACCAGGTGTCCAGTCTGTCCAGGTCTCTTTGAAGTCCTGCCTGGTCCTCATCAGATTTAATTCTCCTCATTAACTTCACATCATCTGCAAACAGGGACACTTCTGAGTCTAACCCTTCCGTCATGTCGTTCACATATACCAAAAATAGCACTGGTCCTAGGACCGACCCCTGTGGGACCCCGCTCGTCACAGGTGCCCACTGTGATACATCATTACGTACCATGACTCGTTGTTGCCTCCCTGTCAGGTATTCTCTGATCCATTGCAGTGCCCTTCCTGTTATATGCGCCTGATGCTCTAGCTTCTGCACTAATCTCTTGTGAGGAACTGTGTCAAAAGCCTTCTTGCAGTCCAAGAAGATGCAATCAACCCACCCCTCTCTCTCTTGTCTTACTTCTGTTATTTTATCATAAAACTCCAGAAGGTTTGTGACACAGGATTTGCCTTCCGTGAATCCGTGCTGGTTGGCATTTATACTCCTGTTCCGTTCCAGGTGCTCCACCACTCTCCTCCTGATAATCTTCTCCATAATTTTGCATACTATACACGTCAATGACACAGGTCTATAGTTTAGTGCCTCTTTTCTGTCTCCTTTTTTGAAAATGGGAACTACATTTGCCGTCTTCCATACCTCAGGTAGTTGCCCAGTTTCCAGGGATGTGTTGAAGATTGTGGTAAGTGGTACGCACAACATATCTGCTCCCTCTCTAAGGACCCATGGAGAGATGTTGTCCGGTCCCATTGCCTTTGAGGTATCGATGTCCCTTAGCAGTTTCTTCACCTCCTCCTCATCTGTATGTATGTCGTCCAACACTTGTTGGTGTATTCCTTGTTGGTGTCCCCATCTGGTCTGTCCCCCCAGAGTCCTTCCTGTCTCTACTGTAAATACTTCCTTAAATCTCGTGTTGAGCTCCTCACATACCTCTTGATCGTTTCTTGTGAGTTCTCCACCTTCTTTCCTCAGCCTTATCACCTGGTCCTTGACTGTTGTCTTCCTCCTAATGTGGCTATACAGCAGTTTCGGGTCAGATTTGACTTTCGATGCTATGTCGTTTTCATACTGTCGCTGGGCCTCCCTCCTTATCTGCGCATACTCGTTTCTGGCTCTTCTACTAATCTCCTTGTTTTCCTGGGTCCTATGCCTCCTGTA
>NC_091317.1:31814857-31819857 GCF_038502225.1 Cherax quadricarinatus | reverse complement strand
TCCCATTGGTCCTTGCTCCTACAAATTTTATCTTCCTACTACTGCTAGGTGTTTTGTGTATGATAATCGCTCTGGAGCAGGGTTTAGATAGCGAGCTAACCAGTGTCCGCTGGGCCGGTTCTACCCTCAGACTTCCCGCCACCACAAACAAGTGAGATTTGTACGTTACTCAGAGGGGACGTCCATCCAGGTGCCTGATGTACGATGCTGCGTTAATGATGCTCGTTGTACGATGACTCGTACACTGCCCTTCCGCCTCTGACTTCTTCGGCTATACTTTCTTTTCTGCCCTTTGAGTCCTCATTTACCACACTTATCACTTGTATACTGCTACTTTTATAATTTTCACTCCACTTTTGGTAAGTACACTACTTATTTGTGATGACACCCAGCCTGTTATGGCGGTGCTACTCCCTCAGGCCTACTGCTGCCACCACCTCTGCTTATATATATTTATGTATACATATATATATCCCCTTTCTGGCTAGCTTGTTCACGCTGTGTGATACATCACATTTTGTCGTTACCACCCTCTCTTAATTCTATTTGGTGTGTGTGTGTGTATGTGTGTTTGTGTGTGTGTTTGAGTGTGTGTGTGTGTGTGTTTGTGTGTGTGTGCGTGTACTCACCTAGTTGAGGTTGCGGGGGTCGAGTCCGAGCTCCTGGCCCCGCCTCTTCACTGATCGCTACTAGGTCACTCTCCCTGAACCGTGAGCTTTATCATACCTCTGCTTAAAGCTATGTATGGATCCTGCCTCCACTACATCGCTTCCCAAACTATTCCACTTACTGACTACTCTGTGGCTGAAGAAATACTTCCTAACATCCCTTTGATTCATCTGTGTCTTCAGCTTCCAACTGTGTCCCCTTGTTACTGTGTCCAATCTCTGGAACATCCTGTCTTTGTCCACCTTGTCAATTCCTTCTCCAGTATTTTTGTAAGTCGTTATCATGTCCCCTATCTCTCCTGTCCTCCAGTGTCGTCAGGTTGATTTCCCCTTAACCTCTCCTCATAGGACATACCTCTTAACTCTGGGACCAGTCTTGTTGCAAACCTTGCACTTTCTCTAGTTTCTTTACATGCTTGGCTAGGTGTGGGCCTTCCAAACTGGTGCCGCATACTCCAATATGGGCCTAACGTACACGGTGTACAGGTTCCTGAACGATTCCTTATTAAGATGTCGGAATGCTGTTCTGAGGTTTGCCAGGCGCCCATATGCTGCAGCAGTTATTTGGTTGATGTGCGCTTCAGGAGATGTGCCTGGTGTTATACTCACCCCAAGATCTTTTTCCTTGAGTGATGTTTGTAGTCTCTGGCCCCCTAGACTGTACTCCGTCTGCGGTCTTCTTTGCCCTCCCTTCCCCAATCCTCATGACTTTGCACTTGGTGGGATTGAACTCCCAGGAGCCAGTTGCTGGACCAGGTCTGCAGCCTATCCAGATCCCTTTGTAGTTCTGCCTGGTCTTCGATCGACTGAACTCTTCTCATCAACTTCACGTCATCTGCAAACAGTGACACCTCGGAGTTTATTCCTTCCGTCATGTCGTTCACAAATACCAGAAACAGCACTGGTCCTAGGACTGACCCCTGTGGGACCCTCGCTGGTCACAGGTGCCCACTCTGACACCTCGCCACGTACCATTACTTCCTGCTGTCTTCCTGACAAGTATTCCCTGATCCATTGCAGTGCCTTCCCTGTTATCCCTGCTTGGTCCTCCAGTTTTTGCACTAATCTCTTGTGTGGTACTGTGTCAAACGCCTTCTTGCAGTCCAAGAAAATGCAATCCACCCACCCCTCTCTCTCTTGTCTTACAGCTGTCACCATGTCATAGAACTCCAGTAGGTTTGTGACACAGGATTTCCCATCTCTGAAACCATGTTGGCTGTTGGTGATGAGATCATTCCTTTCTAGATGTTCCACTATTCTTCTCCTGACAATCTTTTCCATGATTTTGCATGCTATACATGTCAGTGACACTGGTCTGTAGTTTAATGCTTCATGTCTGTCTCCCTTTTTTAAAGATTGGAACCACATTTGCTGTCTTCCATGCCTCAGGCAATCTCCCTGTTTCTATAGATGTATTGAATATTGTTGTTAGAGGTACACATAGCGCCTCTGCTCCCTCTCTCAGGACCCATGGAGAGATGTTATCTGGCCCCATTGCCTTTGAGGTATCTAGCTCACTCAGAAGCCTCTTCACTTCTTCCTCGGTTGTGTGCACTGTGTCCAGCACATGGTGGTGTACCCCACCTCTCCGTCTTTCTGGAACCCCTTCTGTCTCCTCTGTGAACACTTCTTTGAATCTCTTGTTGAGTTCCTCACATACTTCACGGTCATTTCTTGTTGTCTCTCCTCCTTCCTTCCTTAGCCTGATTACCTGGTCCTGGACTGTTGTTTTCTTCCTGATGTGGCTGTATAACAGCTTTGGGTCAGATTTGGCTTTCGCTGCTATGTCGTTTTCTTATTGACGCTGGGCCTCCCTTCTTATCTGTGCATATTCGTTTCTGGCTCTACGACTGCTCTCCTTATTCTCCTGGGTCCTTTGCCTTCTATATTTCTTCCATTCCCTAGCACACTTGGTTTTTGCCTCCTTGCATCTTTGGGTGAACCATGGGCTCATCCTGGCTTTTTCATTATTCCTGTTACCCTTGGGCATAAACCTCTCCTCAGCCTCCTTGCACATTGTTGCTACATATCTATCATCTCATTAACTGGCTTCCTGCTGTTCTCTGTCCCACTGAACCTCATTCAGGAAGTTCCTCATTCCTGTGTAGTCCCCCTTTCCTGTAGTTTGGTTTCATTCGTCCTGTCCTTCCTGCTTCCCCCTCCACTTGTAGCTCTACTGTGTATTCGAAGCTCAAAACCACATGATCGCTGGTCCCAAGGGGTCTTTCATATGTGATGTCCTCAATATCTGCACTACTCAAGGTGAATACTAAGTCCAGTCTTGCTGGTTCATCCTCTCCTCTCTCTCTTGTAGTGTCCTTTACGTGTTGGTACATGAAGTTTTCCAATACCACCCCCATCATCTTAGCCCTCCATATATCTTGGCCCCCATGTGGCTCCAAGTTCTCCCAGTCGATCTCCTTGTGGTTAAAGTCACCCATGATCAGTAGCTTTGCCCTGCATGCATGAGCTCTTCTGGCCACTCTAGCCAGTGTGTCAACCATCGCTCTATTGCTCTCGTCATACTCTTGCCTTGGCCTCCTGCTGTTCTGTGGTGGGCTATACATCACTGCAATTATCACCTTGGGACCACCAGAGTGAAGCGTTCCCGCTATGTAATCACTTTCTTCTCCACTGTCTCCTCTCTCCAGCTCATCAAAATTCCATCGGTGTTTGATCAGCAATGCCACTCCTCCACCCCCCCTGTTCCTTCTGTCTTTTCTCAGGATCTGGTATCCCGCTGGAAAGATGGCATCTGTTATTATACCTGTAAGCTTGGTTTCTGTGATCGCTATGATGTCTGGTGATGCCTCTTTGACTTTTTCGTGCCACTCCTCCCACTTGTTTGTTATTCCATCAGCGTTTGTGTACCATACCTTCAGTTTCCTTTCCAACACTGTGGTTTGGGGGGCCTGTGGGGGTGGGAGACCTGGTAGCATACTGTGGGATTCTATGGTTGGGGGTTGGGTGGAAGCTGTGGGTATGGATTGTATTGTGTGTTGGGATGGTGTGATAGGTTGTGGGGTTCTGAGGATAGTTGTGTGCGTGCTTGCCCTTGCTGCTCTGCTCTGCTCTGACTGACCTCTGCTGGTTCCCTCCTTGTCTCCTTTCCTAGCTCCTTTCGCTTTTTTGTCCTCTCCCTCAGCTGCTGTCTCTCTGTTCATGTTCTGTCTCTGTCTAGGAACACCTTCTTGTACTCTTCCGAGCTTTTCAACCGTGGTTTCTCTTGGAGGATCCTGTTCTGCACTGCTTCTGTCCTGAGAATCAGCTTGATCGGTCGGTTTCTCCCCTTCAAGTACCCCTATTCTCTGAAAATTTACAATCTCATCCATGTCTTCTCCCCTATTTCCGTGATGATTTTTCTCAATCTCCTTTCTTTCTTCCTGCCGTCTTTCAGTGTGTGTCTCCTTTCCTCTCTCCCTGAAGTCCATGGATAATCACTGATTTTGCCTTCCTCCTCCCATTGCCCTTCCTCCTCTGTGACTCTGGTTCCTGTCTGTATGTGGTCATTTTCTCCCTTGATTTTTCCATTGGCTCTTGGTAGCATGGTTGTGCCTCAGCATTCGACCTATCTCCCTCTCCATCTGCACCCATCTGCTCTTCCCTTCCACTCCCTGGCCCTTCTTTGCAGGCTGATATGACCTTAGCATAATTCAAATCTCCTTCCTTCCTGTTCAGCCTCTCAGCTTCGTATGGTATGTCTTCTCTGGTTACTACCCCTGAGACTTGCTTCAGCCTGTTTACCTCAAATTCTAGAACCTTTACCCTGGCTACTGCAGTTTCGACTTGTGCCTCCCAATTCTTCATCTCCTTCTCCAACCTCTTTTCCCATTTCACAGAGAGCTCTCTCCATTTGTTCAGAAAGCTCTCCTAATTTTCTCTCCCATTCTTGCTCTATCCTTTTCCACTGTTCCTCCATCCATTCCTCCCTACCAGTACCATTGTCATCTGATCCCTGATTCCTGCGAGTCCCAACCATTTTTTTTTTAGTGAAAGAGAGAAAGAAAAAAAAGAAAAAGGGGGGAGAGTGAGAGAGAGGGAGAGAGAGAAGGGGAGCCTAGAAGGTGGGGAAAAGAAGGGTAAAAAGGGGGAGAAAGTGAGAGAGAGGGAAAAGGTAAGAGAGAGGGGGGAGTGACAAGGGAGGAGAGAGAGAGAGAAAAGAAGAGGAAGAGAGAGAGGGAGAGGGAGAAAGAGAGAGAAAGTGAGAGGAAGAGAGAGAGGAAGAGAGAGAGGAAGAGAGAGAGGATGAGAGAAAGGGAGAGATAGAGAGAGAGACAGAGAGAGAGAGAGAGAGAGAGAGAGAGAGAGAGAGAGAGAGAGAGAGAGAGAGAG
>NC_091317.1:31724857-31812357 GCF_038502225.1 Cherax quadricarinatus | reverse complement strand
TCCAGTTGATGATATATTAAGTTTCCTATGTGAAGAACTTGTTAATTACAATTTACCATGGCTAGTACTGCTGATGAGTTTATTAAAATTTTAAACTCAGAAGTTTGGTATGGCAATGGGAAGTCCTCTCTCACCTGTCCTCTCTAATTTACACATAGAATATTTTCAAACATAATTGTTAAGGAATATCCTTCCCAGTAGAGCTAAGTGGTACAGATATATTGGTGATGTTTTGTGTTTTATAGATAGACATAAACCATTTCTTTGTTAAATTAAGCAGTCTACCTCATTCCATATATTTTATTGTTGAGTGTGAACAAAATTGGTCATTGTGTTTCTCAGTTGTTTCAGTTGTTAAGAGGAACTATGATTTTAAATTCAAATTATACAGAAAACCAAGAAATAACTATTCTTATGTGCACTATTATTCTTCACATCATGACTGAGTTCAACTGTATTCTCATCAATGTTTTCGAGAACTTTGAGTATTTTCAGCCCAGATTCTTCATCTTTTAACCGCACACTTCTTGCCAAGACCCTCGCATTCACTTCTCTTACAACCACATCTATAAACATATTGAACAATCATGGTGACATAAGACATCCTTGTCTAAGGTCTACTTTTACTGGGAAATAATCTCCCTCTCTCCTACATACTCTAACTTGAGCCTCACTATCCTCATAAAAACTCTTCACTGCTTTCAGTAACCTACCTCCTGTACCATACACCTGCAACATCTGCCACATTGTTCCTCTCCCCTAATCCTAGACTATCCAGCCTGTCATACGCCTTCTCCAAATCCATAAATGCCACAAAAACCTCTTTACCCTTATCTAGACACTGTTCACCTGTATGTTTCACTGTAAACACTTGGTCTATAAGCTCAATATATTTTAGCCTCATCCACCCAAATATATATTTAGATAAGTTTACAATAATTTAATAATAAACAAACTCAATGAAATATATTTTTTTTTTCGTTAGATTCAGAATGATTATCGCGAAATTATTGCATATACAAATTTTTGCTTGCCTTATTCGGCAAGATGAGTGTTGCTATTTAAGCCAAAATCGTAAGTTTTTTCCTATTCGACACGATATATATATGGTTCATTATATAACTATAATGTGATCCTCACTCATGGACCAGTCTTTACAGTGGCCCCAGCAGTGACAGGTAGTGACTCACTGCTTTATAGTGATTGCAGCAGTGACAGGTAGTGACTCACTGCTTTATAGTGATTCCAGCAGTGACAGGTAGTGACTTACTGCTTTATAGTGATTCCAGCAGTGACATGTAGTGACTTACTGCTTTATAATGGCCCCAGCAGTGACATGTAGTGACTCACTGCTTTATAGTGGCCCCAGCAGTGACAGGTAGTGACTCACTGCTTTATAGTGGTCCCAGCAGTGACAGGTAGTGACTTACTGCTTTATAGTGGTCCCAGCAGTGACAGGTAGTGACTCACTGCTTTATGGTGGCTCCAGCAGTGACAGGCAGTGACTCACTGCTTTATAGTGGCCCCAGCAGTGACAGGTAGTGACTCACTGCTTTATAATGGCCCCAGCAGTGACAGGTAGTGACTTACTGCTTTATAGTGGCCCCAGCAGTGACAGGTAGTGACTCACTGCTTTATAGTGGCCCCAGCAGTGACAGGTAGTGCCTTACTGCCTCACAGTAGTCCCAACAGTGACAGGTAGTGCCTTACTGCCTCACAGTAGTCCCAGCAGTAACAGGTAGTGCCTCACTGCCTCACAGTAGTCCCAGCAGTAACAGGTAGTGCCTCACTGCCTCACAGTAGTCCCAGCGGTAACAGGTAGTGCCTCACTGCCTCACAGTAGTTCCAGCAGTGACAGGTAGCGCCTCCCTGTCTCACAGTAGTCCCAGCAGTGAGAAGCAGTGCCTCACAATAGTCCCAGCAGTGACAGGCAGTGCCTCACTGCCTCACAGTAGTCCCAGCAGTGACAGGCAGTGCCTCACTGCCTCACAGTAGTCCCAGCAGTGATAGGCAGTGCCTCACTGCCTCATAGTAGTCCCAGCAGTGACAGGCAGTGCCTCACTGCCTCACAGTAGTCCCAGCAGTGACAGGCAGTGCCTCACTGCCTCACAGTAGTCCCAGCAGTGACAGGCAGTGCCTCACTGCCTCACAGTAGTCCCAGCAGTGACAGGCAGTGCCTCACTGCCTCACAGTAGTCCCAGCAGTGACAGGCAGTGCCTCACTGCCTCACAGTAGTCCCAGCAGTGACAGGCAGTGCCTCACTGCAGAAACGGGACAGTTTAATTAACTCTACGGGGAAATCGAACCCAATTTCGAATAACTAAGAAATACCTCGAGTGGTTTTCAGAGTTATCTCTTTATTGAATAGTTATCCTGTGATAACTTGAGTACCTGCAGTTATCTTTGTGATAACAATGCTTCCTCTCCTCAGCTACAGCTCCTGGTCCTCTTGTGTACCTTGAGGTACCGACGGCTGGGGTTATGGGAAGCAATGACCTTGTGTGAGGGGTTGTATGTTCTGTAGGAGGGAGGGGGTTGTATGTTGTGTGGGAGGGAGGGGGTTGTATGTTGTATGGGAGGGAGGGGGTTGTATGTTGTATGGGAGGGAGGGGGTTGTATGTTGTTTGGGAGGGCGGGGGTTGTATGTTGTATGGGAGGGAGGGAGTTGTATGTTGTATGGGAGGGAGGGGGTTGTATGTTGTATGGGAGGGAGGGGGTTGTATGTTGTATGGGAGGGAGGGGGTTGTATGTGAGGGAGGGGGTTGTATGTTGTATGAGAGGGAGGGGGTTGTATGTTGTATGGGAGGGAGGGGGTTGTATGTTGTATGGGAGGGAGGGGGTTGTATGTTGTATGGGAGGGAGGGGGTTGTATGTTGTATGGGAGGGAGGGGGTTGTATGTTGTATGGGAAGGAGGGTTGTATTTTGTATGGGAGGGATGGTTATATGTAGTATGGGAGGGAGGGTTGTATATTGTATTGAAGGGAGGGGTTGTATTTTGTATGTGAGGTAGGGTTGTATGTTGTATGTGTGCGTGTGGATGGTAACTGAAGTTCTCTGAAGTTCTCTGAAGTCGCACTAACTTGAAGTGAGTCGAAGCATAAATTTTTTAGCTAAGTTTAAAGGGCGCGGTGAAGTGGCATAGTGCGCAGTGGGCGCCATTCCCCTCGGTGCGCAGTATCGATTGCCAACTTCGAAGATGGCGGCTTAGAGGGGAGAGAGGAGCGCCCTCTATACAGAGCAGAGAATGCTGGAGTCGCCATAACGGTGTGTGTTGGACCAGAGTGCGTTGTGACCCACCTCAGCGGGTTTAAATGTGTTGAAGAGTGTGTAGCGAGGGTCGCTAGTGTTGAGGGAGTGTCCCGGTGTGTTAGAAACCTGGCCGGGTTGGAGTTGTGATGTGAGCCGATGATAACCACGGCAGTAAGGCCTTTCTGGTGACCAGCACGGAGCACTGTCTCCTCTCTGGCTTGTATTGTGTGCTTCAGGTTTTGTAGTGCTCTTCTCCGGCTCCAAATTCTTTCAAAATTTCGCTCTATTTCGGACCATATGAGCCCTACAGAAATATACAGTAAGTATTTAATTGTACTGAATTCTAGTCACCAACCATCCATTATCATCGTCACCCTCCCCCCCTTCCTCCCTCCCCCTCCCTCCTTTTTCCCCTTAGTTCTTGTCTGTTCTTGTGGGGAGGGAGAAGAGGGGAGGGGGAAAAGAAGAGGTAGAGGAGGGGGAAGATCACATCTCTCTGTATAATGTGATACACAACATATACATTACCGTACCCCGTCCCTCCTCCCACACCTCTCTGCGTCCACCCATGGCACCTCCCTGCCATGGGTGCGTCCCATGGCCCCCATCAGGGTTGGTGCCCTGGGCATGGCCGGGGCATCAAGGTGCCCAGGGTGGGCCCTGATGGCCACGGGGGAGGAGCAAAAGAAAGAAACATTTCTGGACGTAAATGGTGTAGCTGGTGTCTCCATTTTCTGTTGGCTTGGCAGAAGACAACTCAGCCTCGTGTACCTCAACCACATCGATTTCAGACCTTTTTTTATCCCCTCTTGCGACCAGTGCCCTGCCCTCCAGCCTCGGGTCTGCCTCTCTGGAGGAGCGTAGGAGGCTCTGGAGGTGGGATGGAGGTTGAGAGAGAGAGGGAGGTATTGCGAAGTAAGATAGAGGGAGTGGTGTCTGGCTGTGCTCACCCTCACAGGTCTTAAATGAAATCAATACAAACTCTGTGTCTCTGACACGGTGCTCTGGCCTCCTGTTGTGTGTTCTGGCCTCCTGTTGTGTGCTCTGGCCTCCTGTTGTGTGCTCTGGCCTCCTGTTGTGTGCTCTGGTCTTCTGTTGTGTGCTCTGGTCTTCTGTTGTGCTCTGGCCTCCTGTTGTGTGCTGTGGCTTCCTGTTGTGTGCTCTGGCTTCCTGTTGTGTGCTCTGGCCTCCTATTGTGTGCTCTGGCCTCCTGTTGTGTGCTCTGGCCTCCTGTTGTGTGCTCTGATCTTCTGTTGTGCTCTGGCCTCCTGTTGTGTGCTCTGGCCTATTGTTGTGCTCTAACTCCTGTTGTGTGCTGGGGCCTCCTGTTGTGCTTTTGCCTTCTATTGTGTGTCCTGGTCTCCTGTTGTGCTCTGGCCTCCTGTTCTATTCTCTGAACTCCTGTTCTGTGCTTTGAACTCCTGTTGTATACCATGGTCTTCTGTTGTGCTCTCTGGCCTCGTGTTCTTGTCTTATTTCTTGTGCTCTGGTTTCTCGTAGTGTTCTGACCTGGTGTGCTCTGGTTTCCTGTTGCACTGTGGCCTCCTGTTGTGCTCACTGGTTTCCTGTTATGGTCTGGTCTCCTGTTGTGCTCTGGTCACCTGTTATGCTCTGGTCTCCTGTTGTGATTTGGTCTCCTGGTCTCCTGTTGTCTCTTGATATACTATGACCTGTTGTGAATCTGGCCTTCTGTTGTGCTCTGGTCTACTGTTGTGCTCTGGTCTACTGTTGTGCTCTGGACTACTGTTGTGCTTTGGCCTTCTATTGTGCTCTGGTCTCCTGTTTTGTTCTGGTCTCCTGTTGTGCCCTGGTCTCCTGTAGTGATATGGTTTCTTATTGTGCTCTGGTTCCCTGTTGTGCTCTGGTCTCCTGGTGTGATCTGGTCTCCTGTAGTTCTTTGGTATCCTGTTGTACTCTGACCTGTTGTAACTCTGGCCTTCTGTTGTGCTCTCTGCCGTCCTGTTGTGCTCTGATCTGTTGTTGTAGCTCTGGTCTTCTGTTGTGCGCTGATCTCCTGTTGTAACTCTGGTCTTCTGTTGTTTTCTCATCTGTTGTAACTGGTCTCCTGTTGTGCTCTGGTCTCCTGTTGTGCTCTGGGATCCTGTTGTGCTCTGGTCTCATGTTGTGCTCTGGTCTCATGTTGTCCTTTGGTTTACTGTTCTCTTGATTCTTGATGTGCTCTGGTCTCCTGTTGCGCTCTGGTCTACTGATGTGCTCTGGTCTCCTGTTGTGATCTGGTCTACTGATGTGCTCTGGTCTCCTGTTGTGATCTGGTCTACTGATGTGCTCTGGTCTCCTGTTGTGATCTTGTCTACTGATGTGCTCTGGTCTCCTGTTGTTCCTTGGTTTCCTGTTGTACTCTGATTTGTTGTAACTCTTGCCTTCTGTTGTGCTCTCCGCCGTCCTGTTGTGCTCTGATCTTCTGTTGTAACTTTGATCTCCTGTTGTGCGCTGATCTCCTGTTGTAACTCTGGTCTTCTATTGTGCTCTTATCTGTTGTAACCGGTCTCCTGTTGTGCTCTGGTCTCCTGTTGTGCTCTGGTCTACTGGGATTCTCTGGCCTCCTGTTCTCTGGTCGCCTGTTGTCTTTTGGTCTACTGTTCTCTTGATTCCTGATGTGCTCTGGTCTACTGATGTGCTCTGGTCTATTGATGTGCTCTGGTCTACTGATGTGCTCTGTTCTACTGTTGTGTTCTGGTCTACTGATGTGCTCTGGTCTACTGTTGTGTTCTGGTCTACTGATGCCCTCTGGTCTACTGTTGTGTTCTGGTCTACTGATGTGCTCTGGTCTATTGATGTGCTCTGGTCTACTGATGTGTTCTGGTCTACTGATGTGCTCTGGTCTACTGATGTGTTCTGGTCTACTGATGTGCTCTTGTCTCCTGTTGTGCTCTGGCCTACTGATTTGCTCGGGTCTACTGATGTGCTCTGGTATGTGCTCTGGTCTACTGATGTGCTCTGGTCAATTGATGTGTTCTGGTCTACTGATGTGTTCTGGTCTACTGATGTGTTCTGGTCTACTCATTTGCTCGGGTCTACTGATGTGCTCTGGTCTACTGATGTGCTCTGGTCTATTGATGTGTTCTTGTCTATTGATGTGTTCTGGTCTACTGATGTGTTCTGGTCTACTGATTTGCTCTGGTTTCCTGATGTGCTCTGGTCTGCTGATGTGCTCTGGTCTACTGATGTGTTCTGGTCTACTGATTTGCTCTGGTCTACTGATGTGTTCTGGTCTACTGATGTGTTCTGGTCTTCTGATGTGCTCTGGTCTACTGATGTGTTCTGGTCTCCTGATGTGCTCTGGTCTACTGATGTGTTCTGGTCTACTGATGTGCTCTAGTCTACTGATGTGTTCTGGTCTACTGATGTGCTCTGGTCTACTGATGTGTTCTGGTCTACTGATGTGCTCTGGTCTACTGCTGTGTTCTGGTCTCCTGATGTGCTCTGGTCTAATGATGTGCTCTGATCTAATGATGTGTTCTGGTCTCCTGATGTGCTCTGGTCTACTGATGTGCTCTGGTCTACTGATGTGCTCTGTTCTGTTGTGCTCTGGTCTCCTTAAGTACGATTCCCTACCCTGCCACCACCCATCCTCCCTGCCACCATCCATCCTCACTGCCACCAACCATCTTTCCTGCCACCACCCATCCTCCCTGCCACCATTCATCCTCACTGCCACCGACCATCTTTCCTGCCACCACCCATCCTCCCTGCCACCAACCATCCTCCCTGCCACCACCCATCCTCACTGCCACCAACCATCTTTCCTGCCTCCAACCATCCTCCCTGTCACCATCCGTCCTCCCTGCCACCAACCATCCTCAGTGCCACCAACCATCCTCCCTGTCACCATCCATCCTCCCTGCCACCAACCATCCTCCCTGCCACCACCCATCCTCACTGCCACCAACCATCTTTCCTGCCACCACCCATCCTCACTGCCACCACTCATCTTTCCTGCCTCCAACCATCCTCCCTGTCACCATCCATCCTCCCTGCCACCAACCATCCTCCCTGCCACCATCCATCCTCACTGCCACCAACCATCTTTCCTGCCACCACCCATCCTCACTGCCACCAACCATCTTTCCTGCCACCAACCATCCTCCCTGCCACCACCCATCCTCACTGCCACCAAACATCTTTCCTGCCACCACCCATCCTCCCTGCCACCAACCATCCTCCCTGCCACCACCCATCCTCACTGCCACCAACCATCCTCCCTGTCACCATCCATCCTCCCTGTCACCATCCATCCTCCCTGCCACCACCGATCCTCACTGCCACCACCCATCTTTCCTGCCACCAACCATCCTCCCTGTCGCCACCCATCTTTCCTACCACCACACATCCTCACTGTCACCAACCATCTTTCTGCCACCAACTATCCTCCCTGTCACCATCCATCCTCCCTGCCACCACCCATCCTCCCTGCCACCAACCATCCTCCCTGCCACCAACCATCCTCAGTGCCACCAACCATCCTCCCTGTCACCATCCATCCTCCCTGTCACCATCCATCCTCCCTGCCACCATCGATCCTCACTGCCACCACCCATCTTTCCTGCCACCAACCATCCTCCCTGTCGCCACCCATCTTTCCTACCACCACACATCCTCACTGCCACCAACCATCTTTCCTGCCACCATCCATCCTCCCTGCCACCACTCATCCTCACTGCCACCACCCATCTTTCCTGCCACCAACCATCCTCCATGTCACCACCCATCCTCACTGCCACCACTCATCTTTCCTGCCTCAAACCATCCTCCCTGCCACCACCCATCCTCACTGTCACCAACCAAATTTCTGACACCAACCATCCTCCCTGCCACCAACCATCTTCCCTACCACCACCCATCCTCACTGCCACCAACCATCTTTCCTGCCACCACCAATCCTCACTGCCACCAACCATCTTTCCTGCCACCATCCATCCTCACTGCCATCAACCATCTTTCCTGCCACCAACCATCCTCCCTGCCACAACACATCCTCACTGCCACCAACCATCTTTCTGCCAGCAACCATCCTCCCTGCCACCAATAATCCTCCCTGCCACCAACCATTCTCCCTGCCACCAACCATCACCCCTGCCACCAACCATCTTCCCTACCACCACCCATCCTCACTGTCATCAACCATCTTTCCTGCCACCACCAATCCTCACTGCCACCACCCATCTTTCCTGCCACCAACTATCCTCCATGTCACCACCCATCCTCACTGCCACCACTCATCTTTCCTGCCTCAAACCATCCTCCCTGCCACCACCCATCCTCACTGTCACCAACCAAATTTCTGCCACCAACCATCCTCCCTGCCACCACCCATCCTCACTGTCACCAACCAAATTTCTGCCACCAACCATCCTCCCTGCCACCAACCATCTTCCCTACCACCACCCATCCTCACTGTCATCAACCATCTTTCCTGCCACCACCAATCCTCACTGCCACCAACCATCTTTCCTGCCACCACCCATCCTCACTGCCATCAACCATCTTTCCTGCCAGCAACCATCCTCCCTGCCAGCAACCATCCTCCCTGCCACCAACCATTCTCCATGCCACCAACAATCCTTCCTGCCACCAACCATTCTCCCTGCCACCAACCATCACCCCTGCCACCACACATCTTCCCTGCTACCAACCATCTTTCCTGCCATCAACCATCCTCCCTGCCACCAACCATTCTCCATGCCACCAACAATCCTTCCTGCCACCAACCATCCTCCCTGCCACCACACATCCTCTCTGCCACCAACCATCTTTCCTGCCTCCAACCATCCTCCCTGCCACCACCCATCCTCCCTGCCACCATCCATCCTACTTGCCACCACCCATCCTCCCTGCCCCAACAATCCTTCCTGCCACCAACCATCCTCCCTGCCACCACACATCCTCCCTGTCACCAACCATCTTCCCTGCTTCCATCCATCCTCGGTGCCACCACTCATCCTCCCTGCCACCATCCATCCTCCCTGCCACCACAGATTCTCCCTGCCACCACCCATCCTCCCTGCCACCAACAATCCTCTCTGCCACCACACATCCTTCATGCCACCAACAGTCCTTCCTGCCACCAACCATCCTCCCTGCAACCACCCATTCTCCCTGCCACCATTCTTCCTCTCTGCCACCACCCATCCTCCCTGCCACCAACAATCCTTCCTGCCACCAGCCATCCTCTCTGCCACCACTCATCGTCCCTGCCACCAACCATTCTCCCTGCCAACAACCATTCTCCCTGCCACCACCTATTCTCCCTGCCACCACCCATCCTCCCTGCAACCAACAATCCTTCCTGCCACCAGCTATCCTCCCTGCCATCACACATCCTCTCTGCCACCAGTCATCTTTCCTGCCTCCAACCATCCTCCCTGCCACTACCCATCCTCCCTGCCACCAACCATTCTCCCTGCAACCACCTATCCTCACTGCCACCAACCATCCTCCCTGCCACCAACCATTCTCCCTTCCACCACCTATCCTCCCTGCCACCAACCATTCTCCCTGCCACAACCTATCCTCCCTGCCACCAACCATCCTCCCTGCCACCAACCATTCTCCCTGCCACAACCTATCCTCCCTGCCACCAACCATCCTCCCTGCCACCAACCATTCTCCCTGCCACCACCTATCCTCCCTGCCACCAACCATCCTCCCTGCCACTAACTATCCTTTCTACCACACCCATCACTCCTCTAACACGCATCTTTCCTACCACACATCCTACAAACCATCCTTCCACACTTCCTACCACTCAATACCTCATATCACATCATCCTACTACAACCATCTTTCCTACCACATCCATCCTTCCTATCAGACCCATCCTTCCTACCACGTCCATCCTTCCTACCACATCCATCCTTCTACCACATCCATCCTTCCTACCACATCCATCCTTCCTACCAAATCCATCTTTCCTACTGCATCCATCCTTCCTACCAGACCCATCCATAACGCCACATCCATCCTTACTTCCAAACCCATCCTTACTACCACGCCCATCCTTCCTACCACCCATCTTTCCTACCACACTCATCCTTCCTACCACCTATCCTTCCTACCACACCCATCTTTTCTGCCACCCATCCTTCCTACTATATCCATCCTTCCTACCACATCCATCCTTCTTGTCACCCATCCTTCCTACCACATCCATCCTTCCTACTACCCATCCTTCCTACCACACCCATCCTTCTTTCCACACCCATCCTCCTTACCATATCCATCCTACCACATCCATCCTTCCTACTACACCCATCCTTTTGCCACACATCCTTCCTACTATATCCATCCTTCCTACCACATCCATCCTTCCTACCACCCATCCCTCCTACAACACTCATCCTTTTTTCCACACCAATCCTTCCAACCACACTCATCCTTCCTACCACACCCATCCTTCCTACCACACCAATCCTTCCTACCACACCCATCCTTCCAAAAAATATCCTTCCTACCACCTATCCTCCCAATCACATCCTACCATCCTTCCTACCACCCATCCGACACCCATCCTTCCTGCCACCCATCCTAGTTATCACATCCATCCTTAATACCACTCATCTCTCTTACAACACTCATCCTTCCTACCACACCCATCCTTCTTACCTCACTCGTCCTACCACACCCATCCTTCCAAAAAATCCTTCCTACCACCTGTCCTCCCAACCACATCCTACCATCCTTCCTACCACCCAGTCTTCCTTCCAGACTCATTCTTCCTACCACACCCATCCTTACTACCGCGTCTATCCTTCCTACCCCACCCATCCTACCACACCCATCCTTCCCCCAAAAAAACCCTTCCTGCCACCTCTCCTCCCAACCATATCCTACCACTCATCCTAAAATTCATCCTACCACCCATCCTTCCTACCACCCATCCTTCATATCACTCATCCTACCACCCATCCTGTCACCCATCCTTCCATTCTACCACCCATCCTTCCTTTCATCCTAAAATCCATCCTACCATCCATCCTATCATCCTGCTATCCATCCTAACATCTATCCCTCCTACAGCCCACCCTACCACCCATCCTACCATTCATCCTTAATACAATCCATCCTTCGTACCACCCATCCTAATATCAATCCTACTATCCATCTTAATATCCTACAATCCATCGTACCACACATCATACCATCCTACAATATATCCTACCATCCATCCTTCGTACCACCCATCCATACTACCGCTCATCCTGCCACTCATCCCAGCACCTACCTTATTACCCATCGCTCCATCCCACCACCAATCCTATCACTCATCCTACCACCCATCCTTTCATCCTACCACCCATCCTTCCATCCCACCACCGATCCTTCCATCCCACCACCCATCCTTCCATCCCACCACCCATTCTTCCATCCCACCACCCATCCTTCCATCCTACCACCCATCCTACTAGTCCTTCCATCTTACCATTCATCCTACCACTCATCCTTCCAACCTACCACTCATCCTTCCATCTTACCACCCATCCTTCCATCCCACCACCCATCCTTCCATCCCACCACCTATCCTTTCATCCTACCACCCATCCTTCCATAATACCACTCATCCTTCCATCCCACCACCCATCCTTCCATCCTACTACCCATCTTTCCATCCCACCACCCATCCTTCCATCCCACCACCCATCCTTCCATCCCACCACCCATTCTTCCATCCCACCACCCATCCTTCCATCCTACCACCCATCCTACTAATCTTTCCATCTTACCACCCATCCTACAACTCATCCTTCCATCATACCACTCATCCTTCCATCCTACCACTCATCCTTCCATCCCACCACCCATCCTTACATCCTACCACCCATCCTTCCATCCCACCACCCATCCTTCCACCCCACCACCCATCCTTCCATCCCACCACCCATCCTTCCATCCCACCACCCATCCTTCCATCCCACCACCCATCCTTCCATCCTACCACCCATCCTTACATCCTACCACCCATCCTTCCATCCCACCACCCATCCTTCCACCCCACCACCCATCCTTCCATCCCACCACCCATCCTTCCACCCCACCACCCATCCTTCCATCCCACCACCCATCCTTCCACCCCACCACCCATCCTTCCATCCTACCACCCATCGTTCCATCCTACCACCCATCCTTCCATCTTACCACCCATCCCACCACCCATCCTTCCATCCCACCACCCATCCTACCACCCATCCTTCCATCCCACCACCCATCCTTCCATCCCACCACCCATCCTACCACCCATCGTTCCATCCTATCACTCATCCTACCACCCATCCCACCACCCATCCTTCCATCCCACCACCCATCCTACAACCCATCCTTCCATCCTATCACTCATCCTACCACCCATCCTTCCATCCCACCACCCATCCTACCACCCATCCTTCCATCTGGAATACTTAAATACGTTCTCTCACAGATCACATACAAGTGAGATACGGTAGGACACTGTCAGTGTACTGCAGGACACTGTCAGTGTACTGTAGGACACTGTCAGTGTACTGTAGGACACTGTCAGTGTACTGCAGTACACTGTCAGTGTACTGCAGGACACTGTCAGTGTACTGCAGGACACTGTCAGTGTACTGTAGGACACTGTCAGTGTACTGTAGGACACTGTCAGTGTACTGCAGTACACTGTACCGTCTTAAACTGTAATACACTGTATTACTCTCTTACAGGATACTTAACACTATTACTGTGTATTACACTGTTACACTGTATTATTGTATAATTGAGTTACAGTGTATTACACTGTGTTGCAAAGTATTAGAGTGTATTACAGTGAATTACAGTGTACTGCAGTGTATTACAGCGTATTGTTGCGTACTACAGTATATTACAGTGTACTACAGTGTACTAGAGTGTTCTACAGTGTAGTACAGTGTACTACAGTGTACTACAGTGCACTACAGTGTACTACAGTGTACTACAGTGTACTACAGTGTACTACAGTGTACTACAGTGTACTACAGTGTACTACAGTGTACTACAGTGTACTACAGTGTACTACAGTATATTGTAGCGTACTACAGTGCACTACAGTGTACTACAGTGCACTACAGTGTACTACAGTATATTACATTGTACTACAGTGTTCTACAATGTACTACAGTGTACTAGAGTGTTCTACAGTGTATTACAGTGTACTACAATGTACTACAGTGCACTACAGTGTACTCTAGTATATTACATTGTACTACAGTGTACTAGAGTGTTCTACAGTGCATTACAGTGTACTACAGTGTACTACATGCACTACAGTGTACTACAGTGTACTACAGTGTACTACAGTGTTCTACAGTGTATTACAGTGTACTACAGTGTACTACATGCACTACAGTGTACTACAGTGTACTACAGTGTACTACAGTGTACTAGAGTGTTCTACAGTGCACTACAGTGTACTAGAGTGTTCTACAGTGCACTACAGTGTACTACAGTGTACTACAGTGTACTACAGTGTACTTGAGTGTTCTACAGTGTATTACAGTGTACTACAGTGCACTACAGTGTACTACAGTGTACTACAGTGTACTACAGTGTACTACAGTGCACTACAGTGTACTACAGTGTACTACAGTGTACTACAGTGTACTACAGTGTACTACAGTGCACTACAGTGTACTACAGTATATTACATTGTACTACAGTGTACTTGAGTGTTCTACAGTGTATTACAGTGTATTACAGTGTACTACAGTGTACTACAGTGTATTACAGTGTACTACAGTGCACTACAGTGTACTACAGTGCACTACAGTGTACTACAGTGTACTACAGTGTACTACAGTGTACTACAGTGTACTACAGTGTACTACAGTATATTACATTGTACTACAGTGTACTAGAGTGTTCTACAGTGTATTACAGTGTACTACAGTGTACTACAGTGTACTACAGTGCACTACAGTGTACTACAGTGCACTACAGTGTACTACAGTATATTACATTGTACTACAGTGTACTAGAGTGTTCTACAGTGTATTACAGTGTACTACAGTGTACAACAGTGTATTACAGTGTACTACAGTGTACTACAGTGCACTACAGTGTACTACAGTGTACTACAGTGCACTACAGTGTACTACAGTGTACTACAGTGTACTACAGTGCACTACGGTGCACTACAGTGTACTACAGTGTACTACAGTGTACTACAGTGTACTACAGTGCACTACAGTGTACTACAGTGCACTACAGTGTACTACAGTGTACTACAGTGCACTACAGTGTATTACAGTGTACTACAGTGTACTACAGTGTACTACAGTGTACTACAGTGTACTACAGTGTACTACAGTGCACTACAGTGTACTACAGTGCACTACAGTGTACTACAGTGTACTACAGTGTACTACAGTGTACTACAGTGTACTACAGTGTACTACACTGTACTACAGTGTACTACAGTGTACTACAGTGCACTACAGTGTACTACAGTGTACTACAGTGTACTACAGTGCACTACAGTGTACTACAGTGTACTACAGTGCACTACAGTGTATTACAGTGTACTACAGTGTACTACAGTGTACTACAGTGTACTTCAGTGTACTACAGTGTACTACAGTGTACTACAGTGTACTACAGTGTACTACAGTATACTACAGTGCACTACAGTGTACTACAGTGCACTACAGTGTACTACAGTGTACTACAGTGTACTACAGTGTACTACAGTGTACTACAGTGTACTACAGTGTACTACAGTGTACTTCAGTGTACTACAGTGTACTACAGTGTACTACAGTGTACTACAGTGTACTACAGTGTACTACAGTGTACTACAGTGTACTACAGTGTACTACAGTGTACTACAGTGCACTACAGTGTATTACAGTGTACTACAGTGTACTACAGTGTACTACAGTGCACTACAGTGTACTACAGTGTACTACAGTGTACTACAGTGTACTACAGTGTACTACAGTGTACTACAGTGTACTACAGTGTACTACAGTGCACTACAGTGTACTACAGTGTACTACAGTGTACTACAGTGTATTACAGTGTACTACAGTGTACTACAGTGTACTACAGTGTACTACAGTGTACTACAGTGTACTACAGTGTACTACAGTGTACTACAGTGCACTACAGTGTACTACAGTGCACTACAGTGTACTACAGTGTACTACAGTGTACTACAGTGTACTACAGTGTACTACAGTGTACTACAGTGTACTACAGTGTACTACAGTGTACTACAGTGTACTACAGTGTACTACAGTGCACTACAGTGTACTACAGTGTACTACAGTGTACTACAGTGTACTACAGTGCACTACAGTGTACTACAGTATACTACAGTGCACTACAGTGTACTACAGTGCACTACAGTGTACTACAGTGTACTACAGTGTACTACAGTATACTACAGTGTACTACAGTGTACTACAGTGTACTACAGTATACTACAGTGTACTACAGTATACTACAGTGTACTACAGTGTACTACAGTGTACTACAGTGTACTACAGTGTACTACAGTGTACTACAGTGTACTACAGTGTACTACAGTGTACTACAGTGTACTACAGTGCACTACAGTGTACTACAGTGTACTACAGTGTACTACAGTGTACTACAGTGTACTACAGTGTACTACAGTGTACTACAGTGTACTACAGTGTACTACAGTGTACTACAGTGTACTACAGTGTACTACAGTGTACTACAGTATACTACAGTGTACTACAGTGTACTACAGTGTACTACAGTATACTACAGTGCACTACAGTGTACTACAGTGCACTACAGTGTACTACAGTGTACTACAGTATACTACAGTGTACTACAGTATACTACAGTGTACTACAGTATACTACAGTGTACTACAGTATACTACAGTGCACTACAGTGTACTACAGTGCACTACAGTGTACTACAGTGCACTACAGTGTACTACAGTGTACTACAGTGTACTACAGTGTACTACAGTGTACTACAGTGTACTACAGTGTACTACAGTGTACTACAGTGTACTGTTTTAAAAATTAAAATTACTTTCATGCCGTTGAAGTTCTCTTGATCCACGGGATTAGAGCAATCTTCACCTTCCTCGGATCAAACCTCATAGTTTTCCACTTCCAGGTGCCGTGTGGCCCCTACGGGGTTAGCGCTCCACTGGAATATCAACAACATTAATAATGTTAATAAAAGTAATTATAATAATAATAATAATAATAATAATAATAATAACAATAATAATAATAATAATAATAATAATCTGCTGGTGTCACTGTTCAGTGCTGGTGTCACTGTTCAGTGCTGGTGTCAGTGTTCAGTGCTGGTGTCAGTATTCAGTGCTGGTGTCAGTATTCAGTGCTGGTGTCAGTATTCAGTGCTGGTGTCACTGTTCAGTGCTGGTGTCACTGTTCAGTGCTGGTGTCAGTGTTCAGTGCTGGTGTCAGTATTCAGTGCTGGTGTCAGTATTCAGTGCTGGTGTCACTGTTCAGTGCTGGTGTCAGTATTCAGTGCAGGTGTCAGTATTTAGTGCTGGTGTCAGTATTCAGTGCTGGTGTCAGTGTTCAGTGCTGGTGTCAGTATTCAGTGCTGGTGTCACTGTTCAGTGCTGGTGTCAGTATTCAGTGCAGGTGTCAGTATTCAGTGCTGGTGTCAGTGTTCAGTGCTGGTGTCAGTATTCAGTGCAGGTGTCAGTATTCAGTGCTGGTGTCACTGTTCAGTGCTGGTGTCAGTATTCAGTGCAGGTGTCAGTATTCAGTGCTGGTGTCACTGTTCAGTGCTGGTGTCAGTATTCAGTGCTGGTGTCACTGTTCAGTGCTGGTGTCAGTATTCAGTGCTGGTGTCACTGTTCAGTGCTGGTGTCAGTATTCAGTGCTGGTGTCACTGTTCAGTGCTGGTGTCAGTATTCAGTGCTGGTGTCACTGTTCAGTGCTGGTGTCAGTATTCAGTGCTGGTGTCACTGTTCAGTGCTGGTGTCACTGTTCAGTGCAGGTGTCACTGTTCAGTGCTGGTGTCACTGTTCAGTGCTGGTGTCACTGTTCAGTGCAGGTGTCACTGTTCAGTGCAGGTGTCACTGTTCAGTGCTGGTGTCAGTGTTCAGTGCAGGTGTCACTGTTCAGTGCTGGTGTCAGTGTTCAGTGCAGGTGTCAGTGTTCAGTGCAGGTGTCACTGTTCAGTGCTGGTGTCACTGTTCAGTGCTGGTGTCAGTGTTCAGTGCAGGTGTCACTGTTCAGTGCTGGTGTCACTGTTCAGTGCTGGTGTCACTGTTCAGTGCTGGTGTCAGTGTTCAGTGCAGGTGTCACTGTTCAGTGCAGGTGTCAGTATTCAGTGCTGGTGTCAGTGTTCAGTGCTGGTGTCACTGTTCAGTGCAGGTGTCAGTATTCAGTGCTGGTGTCAGTGTTCAGTGCTGGTGACAGTGTTCAGTGCAGGTGTCAGTATTCAATGCTGGTGTCAGTGTTCAGTGCTGGTGTCAGTGTTCAGTGCAGGTGTCACTGTTCAGTGCAGGTGTCAGTATTCAGTGCAGGTGTCAGTGTTCAGTGCTGGTGACAATGTTCAGTGCAGGTGTCAGTATTCAGTGCAGGTGTCAGTGTTCAGTGCAGGTGTCAGTGTTCAGTGCAGGTGTCAGTGTTCAGTACAGGTGTCACTGTTCAGTGCTGGTGTCAGTGTTCAGTGCAGGTGTCAGTGTTCAGTGCAGGTGTCAGTATTCAGTGCAGGTGTCAGTGTTCAGTACATGTGTCACTGTTCAGTGCTGGTGTCAGTGTTCAGTGCAGGTGTCAGTGTTCAGTGCTGGTGACAATGTTCAGCGCAGGTGTCAGTATTCAGCGCAGGTGTCAGTGTTCAGTGCTGGTGTCAGTGTTCAGTACTGGTGACAATGTTCAGCGCAGGTGTCAGTATTCAGCGCAGGTGTCAGTGTTCAGTGCTGGTGTCAGTGTTCAGTGCTGGTGACAAAGTTCAGCGCAGGTGTCAGTATTCAGCGCAGGTGTCAGTATTCAGTACAGGTGTCAGTGTTCAATGCTGGTGTCAGTGTTCAGTGCAAGTGTCAGTATTCAGTGCTGGTGTCAGTGTTCAGTGCAGGTGTCAGTGTTCAGTGCTGGTGTCAGTGTTCAGTGCAAGTGTCAGTATTCAGTGCTGGTGTCAGTGTTCAGTGCTGGTGTCAGTATTCAGTGCAGGTGTCAGTGTTCAGTGCACGTGTCACTGTTCAGTGCTGGTGTCAGTGTTCAGTGCAGGTGTCAGTATTCAGTGCAGGTGTCAGTGTTCAGTGCACGTGTCACTGTTCAGTGCTGGTGTCAGTGTTCAGTGCTGGTGTCAGTGTTCAGTGCAGGTGTCAGTATTCAGTGCAGGTGTCAGTGTTCAGTGCACGTGTCACTGTTCAGTGCTGGTGTCAGTGTTCAGTGCAGGTGTCAGTATTCAGTGCAGGTGTCAGTGTTCAGTGCAGGTGTCACTGTTCAGTGCTGGTGTCAGTATTCAGTGCTGGTGTCAGTGTTCAGTGCTGGTGTCAGTATTCAGTGCAGGTGTCAGTGTTCAGTGCACGTGTCAGTGTTCAGTGCAGGTGTCAGTATTCAGTGCTGGTGTCAGTGTTCTGTGCTGGTGTCAGTATTCAGTGCAGGTGTCAGTGTTCAGTGCAGGTGTCATGGTTCACTGCTGGTGACAGTGTTCACTGCTGGTGACAGTGTTCACTGCTGGTGGCAGCGTTCAGTGCAGGTGTCAGTGTTCACTGCTGGTGACAGTGTTCAGCGCAGGTGTCAGTATTCAGTGCAGGTGTCAGTATTCAGTGCAGGTGTCAGTGTTCAGTGCAGGTGTCAGTGTTCAGTGCTGGTGACAGTGTTCAGCGCAGGTGTCAGTATTCAGTGCAGGTGTCAGTGTTCAGTGCTGGTGTCAGTGTTCAGTGCTGGTGTCAGTGTTCAGCGCAGGTGTCAGTATTCAGTGCAGGTGTCAGTATTCAGTGCAGGTGTCAGTGTTCAGTGCTGGTGTCAGTGTTCAGTGCAAGTGTCAGTATTCAGTGCAGGTGTCAGTGTTCAGTGCAGGTGTCAGTGTTCAGTGCAGGTGTCAGTGTTCAATGCTGGTGTCAGTATTCAGTGCAGGTGTCAGTGTTCAGTGCACGTGTCACTGTTCAGTGCAGGTGTCAGTGTTCACTGCTGGTGTCAGTGTTCAGTGCAGGTGTCAGTGTTCAGTGCTGGTGTCAGTGTTCACTGCTGGTGTCAATGTTCAGTGCAGGTGTCATTTTTCACTGCTGGTGTCAGTTATCACTGTTGTCAATGTTCACTACCGATGTCAGTGTTCACTGCTGGTGTCAGTGTTAGCTGCAGGTATCAGTGTTTAGTGCTGGTGTCAGTTTTCACTGCTGGTGTTAATATTCACTGCTGGCGTCAGTGTTAATTGCTGGTGTCAGTTTTCCCTACCGGTGTCAGTGTTCACTACTAGTATCAGCGTTCAGTGCTAGTTTAAGTTTTCACTGCTGGTGTCAGTGTTCTCTGCTGGTGTCAGTGTTCGCTGCTGGTGTCAGTGTTCTCTGCTGGTGTCAGTGTTCTCTGCTGGTGTCAGTGTTCGCTGCTGGTGTCAGTGTTCGCTGCTGGTGTCAGTGTTCTCTGCTGGTGTCAGTGTTCTCTGCTGGTGTCAGTGTTCGCTGCTGGTGTCAGTTTTCACTGCTGGTGTCAGTGTTTTTGTTATCAGTGTTCACTGTTGGGTCACTATATTGCCACGACAAAAATATTCTGCCAACCATCTAGCACAGTGCTGCCAACCATCCAGCACAGTGCTGCCAACCGTCCAACACAGTGTTGCCAACCATCAAACACAGTGCTGCCAACCATCAAACACAGTGCTGCCAACCATCCAACACAGTGCTGCCAACCATCAAACACACTGCTGCCAACCATCCAAGACAGTGCTGCCAACCATCAAGCAAAGTGCTGCCAATTATCCAACACAGTGTTGCCAACCATCCAACACAGCGCTGCCAACTATCCAACACAGGGCTGCCAACCATCCAACACAGTATTGCCAACCATCCAACACAGTGCTGCCAACTATACATCACAGTGTTGCCAACAAATTCTACAGTGTTGCCAACCAGCAAACACAGTGCTGCCAACCATCCAACACAGTGTTGCCAACCATCCAACACAGTGTTGCCAACCATCCAACACAGTGCTGCCAACCATCCAACACAGTGTTGCCAGCCATCAAACACAGGGATACCAATCATCCAACACAGTGCTGCCAACCATTCAACACAGTGTTGCCAATCATTCAACACAGTTCTGCTAACCATCCAACACAGGGCTGCCAACCAACCAACACAGGGCTGGCAACCATCCAACACAGTGTTGCCAACCATTCAACACAGTGCTGCCAACTATACAACACAGTGTTGCCAACAAATTCTACAGTGTTGCCAACCAGCCAACAGTGCTGCCAACCATTTATCACAGTGCTGCCAACCATCCAATAGAGTGCTGCCAACCATCCAACACAGTGCTACCAACCATCCAACACAGTGCTGCCAACCATCCAATACAGTGCTGCCAACCATCCAAAACAGTGCTGCCAACCATCCAACACAGTGCTGCCAACCATCCATCACAGTGTTGCCAATAATTCAACACAGTTCTGCCAATCATCCAACACAGTGCTGCCAGCCATCCAACACAGGGCTGCCAACCATCCAACACAGGGCTGCCAACCATCCAACACAGTGTTGCCAATCGTCCAACACAGTGCTGCCAACCATTTATCACAGTGCTACCAACAAATTCTACAGTGTTGCCAACCAGCCAACACAGTGCTGGCAACCATCCAACACAGTGCTGCCAACCATTTATCACAGTGCTACCAACCATCCAATAGAGTGCTGCCAACCATCCAAAACAGTGCTGCCAACCATCCAACACAGTGCTGCCAACCATCCAACACAGTTCTGCCAACCATCCAGAACAGTGTTGCTAACTATTAAACAGAGTGTTGCCAACCATCCGACACAGTTCTGCTAACTATCCAATACAGTTTTGCCAACCATCCATCACAGTGCTGCCAACCATCCAACATAGTGCTGCCAACCATCCAACACAGTGCTGCCAACCATCCTGAACAGTGTTGCAACTATCCAACACAGCGTTACCAACCATCCAACACAGTGTTGCAAAAAATTCTATAGTGTTGCCAACCATCCAACAAAGTGTTGCCAACCACCAAACTTAATGTTGCCAACCACCCAACACAGTGTTACCAACCATCCAACACAGTGTTGCCACCCACCAAACAGTGCTGCCACCCATGACAGAGCTATGAACCACCCAACACACTGTTGCCAAGCACCCAACAGTGCTGCCACCCACCAAACAGTGCTGCCACCCACCAAACAGTGCTGCCACCCACCAAACAGCGCTGTCACCCAACAAACAGTGCTGCCACCCACCAAACAGTTCTGCCACCCACCAAACAGAGCTGCCACCCACCAAACAGTGCTGCCACCCACCAAACAGTGCTGCCACCCACCAAACAGTGCTGCCACCCACTCAACGCTATATATTGACCCGCTGTTTATACCACGACTCCCCACTCAACACTCCGGGTATACTGTGTGTGTGTGTGTGTGTGTGTGTGTGTGTGTGTGTGTGTGTGTGTGTGTGTGTGTGTGTGTGTGTGTGTGTGTGTGTGTGTGTGTGTGTGTGTGTGTGTGTGTGTGTGTGTGTGTGTGTGTGTGTGTGTGTGTGTGTGTCTGGTGTGTGTGTGTGTGTGTGTGTGTGTGTGTGTGTGTGTGTGTGTGTGTGTGTGTGTGTGTGTGTGTGAGTGTGTGTGTGTGTATGTGTATGTGTGTGTGTGTATGTGTGTGTGTGTGTGTCTGGTGTACTCACCTATTTGTACTCACCTATTTGTGGTTGCAGGGGTCGAGTCCTAGCTCCTGGCCCCGCCTCTTCACCGGTTGCTACTAGACCCTCTCTCTCCCCGCTCCATGAGCTTTATCAAACCTCGTCTTAAAACTGTGTATGGTTCCTGCCTCCACTACGTCATTTTCTAGGCTATTCCACTGCCTTACAACTCTATGACTGAAGAAATACTTCCTACTATCTCTCTGACTCATTTGTGTCTTCAACTTCCAATTGTGGCCTCTTGTTTCTGTGTCCCCTCCCTGGAACATCCTGTCCTTGTCCACCTTGTCTATTCCACGCAGTATTTTATATGTCGTTATCATGTCTCCCCTGACCCTCCTGTCCTCCAGTGTCGTCAGGCCGATTTCCCTTAATCTTTCTTCATAGGACATTCCCCTTAGCTCTGGAACTAACCTTGTTGCAAACCTTTGTACTTTCTCTAGTTTCTTGACGTGCTTTATCAAGTGCGGGTTCCAAACAGGTGCTGCATACTCCAGTATGGGCCTGACATACACGGTGTACAGTGTCTTGAATGATTCCTTACTAAGGTGTCGGAATGCTGTTCTCAGGTTTGCCAGGCGCCCATATGCTGCAGCAGTTATCTGATTGATGTGTGCTTCCGGAGACATGCTCGGTGTTATACTCACCCCAAGATCTTTCTCCTTGAGTGAGGTTTGCAGTCTTTGGCCACCTAGCCTATACTCTGTCTGTGGTCTTCTGTGCCCTTCCCCTATCTTCATGACTTTGCATTTGGCAGGATTAAATTCGAGAAGCCATTTGCTGGACCAGGTGTCCAGTCTGTCCAGGTCTCTTTGAAGTCCTGCCTGGTCCTCATCAGATTTAATTCTCCTCATTAACTTCACATCATCTGCAAACAGGGACACTTCTGAGTCTAACCCTTCCGTCATGTCGTTCACATATACCAAAAATAGCACCGGTCCTAGGACCGACCCGTGTGGGACCCCGCTCGTCACAGGTGCCCACTGTGATACATCATTACGTACCATGACTCGTTGTTGCCTCCCTGTCAGGTGGTGTGTGTGTGTGTGTGTATGTGTGTGTGTGTGTGTCTGGTGTTAGTTACCATTTTGTCCTAGGCACATGTGTGTGTGTGTGTGTGTGTGTGTGTGTGTGTGTGTGTGTGTGTGTGTGTGTGTGTGTGTGTGTGTGTGTGTGTGTGTGTGTGTGTGTGTGTGTGTGTGTGTGTGTGTGTGTGTGTGTGTGTGTGTGTGTGTGTGTGTGTGTGTGTGTGTGTGTGTGTGTGTGTGTGTGTGTGTGTGTGTGTGTGTGTGTGTGTGTGTGTGTGTGTGTGTGTGTGTGTGTGTGTCTGTGTGTGTGTCTGTGTGTACTCACCTAGTTGTACTCACCTAGTTGAGGTTGCAGGGGTCGATTCCAAGCTCCTGGCCCCGCCTCTTCACTGGTCGCTACTAGGTCACTCTCCCTGAACCATGAGCTTTATCGTACCTCTGCTTAAAGCTATGTATGGATCCTGCCTCCACTACATCGCTTCCCAAACTATTCCACTTACTTACTACTCTGTGGCTGAAGAAATACTTCCTAACATCCCTTTGAGTCATCTGTGTCTTCAGCTTCCAACTGTGTCCCCGTGTTGCTGTGTCCAATCTCTGGAACATCCTGTCTTTGTCCACCTTGTCAATTCCTCTCAGTATTTTGTAAGTCGTTATCATGTCACCCCTATCTCTCCTGTCCTCCAGTGTCGTCAGGTTGATTTCCCTTAACCTCTCCTCATAGGACATACCTCTTAGCTCTGGGACTAGTCTTGTTGCAAACCTTTACACTTTCTCTAGTTTCTTTACGTACTTGGCTAGGTGTGGGTTCCAAACTGGTGCCGCATACTCCAATATGGGCCTAACGTACACGGTGTACAGGGTCCTGAACGATTCCTTATTAAGATGTCGGAATGCTGTTCTGAGGTTTGCCAGGCGCCCATATGCTGCGGCAGTTATTTGGTTGATGTGCGCTTCAGGAGATGTGCCTGGTGTTATACTCACCCCAAGATCTTTTTCCTTGAGTGATGTTTGTAGTCTCTGGCCCCCTAGACTGTACTCCGTCTGCGGTCTTCTTTGCCCTTCCCCAATCCTCATGACTTTGCACTTGGTGGGATTGAACTCCAGGAGCCAGTTGCTGGACCAGGTCTGCAGCCTGTCCAGATCCCTTTGTAGTTCTGCCTGGTCTTCGATCGAGTGAATTCTTCTCATCAACTTCACGTCATCTGCAAACAGGGACACCTCAGAGTCTATTCCTTCCGTCATGTCGTTCACAAATACCAGAAACGGCACTGGTCCTAAGACTGACCTCTGTGGGACCCCGTTGGTCACAGGTGCCCACTCTGACACCTCGCCACGTACCATTACTCGCTGCTGTCTTCCTGACAAGTATTCCCTGATCCATTGTAGTGCCTTCCCTGTTATCCCTGCTTGGTCCTCCAGTTTTTGCACCAATCTCTTGTGTGGTACTGTGTCAAAAGCCTTCTTGCAGTCCAAGAAAATGCAATCCACCCACCCCTCTCTCTCTTGTCTTACTGCTGTCACCATGTCATAGAACTCCAGTAGGTTTGTGACAGGATTTCCCATCTCTGAAACCATGTTGGCTGCTGGTGATGAGATCATTCCTTTCTAGATGTGTGTGTGTGTGTGTGTGTGTGTGTGTGTGTGTGTGTGTGTGTGTGTGTGTGTGTGTGTGTGTGTGTGTGTGTGTGTGTGTGTATGTGTGTGTGTGTGTGTGTGTGTGTGTGTGTGTGTGTGTGTGTGTGTGTGTGTGTGTGTGTGTGTGTGTGTGTGTGTGTGTGTGTGTGTGTGTGCGCGCGCGCGTGTGTGTGTGTGTGTGTGTATGTGTGTGTGTGTGTGTGTGTGTGTGTGTGTGTGTGTGTGTGTGTGTGTGTGTGTGTGTGTGTGTGTATTTGTGTGTCTGTCTGGTGTGTGCACTCACCTAATTCACATAATTGTACTCACCTAATTGTGGTTGCAGGGGTCGAGACTCAGCTCCTGGCCCCGCCTCTTTACTGATTGTTACTAGGGCCTCTCTCTCCCTGCTGCATGAGCTTTATCATACCTCATCTTAAAGCTATGTATGATTCCTGCCTCCACTACTTCACTTGTTAGGCTATTCCACTTCCTGACGACTCTATGACTGAAGAAATACTTCCTAACATCCCTGTGACTCGTCTGAGTCTTCAGCTTCCAATTGTGACCCCTTGTTTCTGTGTCCCATCTCTGGAACATCCTGTCTCTGTCCACCTTATCCATTCCACGCAGTATCTTGTATGTCGTTATCATGTCTCCCTTGACCCTTCCGTCCTCCAGTGTCGTCAGTCCGACTTCCCTCAACCTTTCTTCGTAGGACATTCCCCTGAGCTCTGGAACTAGCCTTGTTGCAAACCTTTGTACTTTCTCTAACTTCCTGACGTGCTTGACCAGGTGTGGGTTCCAGACTGGTGCTGCATACTCCAGTATGGGCCTAACATACACTGTGTACAGTGTCTTGAACGATTCCTTATTAAGGTATCGGAACGCTATTCTCAGGTTTGCCAGGCGCCCGTATGCTGCAGCAGTTATCTGGTTGATGTGTGCCTCCGGAGACATGCTCGGTGTTATGGTCACCCCAAGATCTTTCTCCTTGAGTGAGGTTTGCAGCCTTTGGCCACCTAGCTTATACTCTGTCTCCGGTCTTCTGTGCCCTTCCCCGATCTTCGTGACTTTGCATTTGACAGGGTTGAATTCGAGAAGCCAGTTGCTGGACCAGGTGTCCACTCTGTCCAGGTCTCTTTGAAATCCTGCCTGATCCTCCTCTGATTTAATTCTCCTCATCAATTTCACATCATCTGCGAACAGGGACAATTCTGAGTCTATCCCTTCCGTCATGTCGTTCACATATACCAAAAATAGCACTGGTCCTAGGACCGACCCCTGTGGGATTCCGCTCGTCACAGGTGCCCACTGTGATACATCATTACGTACCATGACACGTTGTTGCCTCCCTGTCAGGTATTCTCTGATCCATTGCAGTGCCCTTCCTGTTATATGCGCCTGATCCTCTAGCTTCTGCACTAATCTCTTGTGAGGAACTGTTTCAAAGGCCTTCATGCAGTCCAAGAAGATGCAATCAACCCACCCCTCTCTCTCGTGTCTTACTTCTGTTACTTTATCATAAAACTCCAGAAGGTTTGTGACACAGGATTTGCCTTCCTTGAATCCGTACTGGTTGGCGTTTATACTCTTGTTCCGTTCCAGGTGCTCCACCACTCTCCTCCTGATAATCTTCACCATAACTTTGCATACTATACACATCAGTGACACAGGTCTATAGTTTAGTGCCTCTTTTCTGTCTCCTTTTTTAAAAATGGGAACTACATTTGCCGTCTTGCATACCTCAGGTAGTTGCCCAGTTTCAAGGGATGTGTTGAAGATTGTGGTAAGTGGCATACACAACATATCCGCTCCCTCTCTAAGGACCCACGGGGGGATGTTGTCCGGTCCCATTGCCTTTGAGATATCGATGTCCCTTAGCAGCTTCTTCACCTCCTTCTCATTTGTATGTATGTCATCCAACACTTGTTGGTATATTCCTTGCTGGTGTCCCCCTCTGTTCTGTCCCCCCAGAGGCCTTCCTGTCTCCACTGTAAATACTTCCTTAAACCTCATATTGAGCTCCTCACATACTTCTTGATCGTTTCTTGTGAGTTCTCCACCTTCTTTTCTCAGCCTTATCACCTGGTTTTTGACTATCTTCCTCCTAATGTGGCTATACAGCAGTTTCGGGTCAGACTTGACTTTCGATGCTATGTCGTTCTCGTACTGTCGCTGGGCCTCCCTCCTTTTCTTTGCGTACTCGTTTCTGGCTCTTCTACTAATCTCCTTGTTTTCCTGGGTCCTTTGCCTCCTGTATCTTTTCCATTCTCTGGTGCACTAAGTTTTTGCCTCCTACATCTTCGGGTAAACCAAGGACTCGCTTTGGTCTTCCTATTATTTCTGTTTCCCTTGGGAACAAACCTTTCCTCTGCCTCATTGCACTTTGTTGCCACATATTCCATCATCTCATTTACTGATTTTCCTACCAGTTCTCTGTCCCACTGAACCTCCTGCAGGAAGTTCCTCATACCTGTGTAGTCCCCCCTTTTATAGTCTGGCTTTTCCCATTCAATTCCTGTTACCTTCTCCACTTGTAACTCTACTATATATTCAAAACTCAGAACCACGTGATCGCTAGCTCCAAGGAGCCTCTCGTAAGTGATGTCCTCAATATCTGAACTGCTCAGGGTGAACACAAGATCCAGTGTGTGTGTGTGTGTGTGTGTGTGTGTGTGTGTGTGTGTGTGTGTGTGTGTGTGAATTTATCTCTCATCTTCCTGTACACCGGTATCTCTCACTCCAGTAGGCTGTTATGGCAGTGTGTAGTTTATATCTCACTCTAGTACGTTCTTATGGCAGTGTGTAAACTCACTGCTCACATCACTCCAATACGTTATTATGGCAGTGTAAAGTTATATATCTCTCACTCCAGTGCGTTGTTACGACAGTGTGTAGACCATATCACACTGCAGTTGTTACGGCAGTGTGTAGACTGAAGTCTCATTCCAGTAAGTTGTTTTATGTGCGAGGACGTATGTCTCTCACTTTAGTACGCTGTTTTGACAGTTTGTACACCAATATATCTCATTTAAGTACGTTATTATAGCAGTGTGTAGACATGTAGGTCATCCAGTACGTTGTTATGACGGTGTAGACGCATATCTCTCACTCCAGTACGTTGTTATGGCAGTATAGACGCATATCTCTCACTCCAGTATGTTGTTATGGCAGTATAGACGCATATCTCTCACTCCAGTACGTTGTTATGGCAGTATAGACGCATATCTCTCACTCCAGTATGTTGTTATGGCAGTGTAGACGCATATCTCTCACTCCAGTACGTTGTTATGGCAGTATAGACGCATATCTCTCACTCCAGTATGTTGTTATGGCAGTATAGACGCATATCTCTAACTCCAGTACGTTGTTATAGCAGGGTAGACGCATATCTCCCACTCCAGCATGTTGTTATGGCAGTGTAGGCGCATATCTCTCACTCCAGTACGTTGTTATGGCAGTGTAGACGCATATCTCTCACACCAGTACGTTGTTATGGCAGTGTAGACGCATATCTCTCACTCCAGAACGTTGTTATGGCAGTATAGACGCATATCTCTCACTCCAGTACGTTGTTATGGCAGTGTAGACGCATATCTCTCACTCCAGAACGTTGTTATGGCAGTATAGGCGCATATCTCTCACTCCAGTACGTTGTTATGGCAGTTTAGACGCATATCTCTCATTCCAGTACGTTGTTATGGCAGTGTAGACGCATATCTCTCACTCCAGTTTGTTGTTATGGCAGTGTAGACGCATATCTCTCATTCCAGTACGTTGTTATGGCAGAGTAGGCGCATATCTCTCACTCCAGTTTGTTGTTATGGCAGTGTAGACGCATATCTCTAACTCCAGTACGTTGTTATGGCAGTGAAGACGCATATATCTCACTTCAGTACGTTGTTATGGCAGTGTAGACGCATATCTCTCACTCCAGTACGTTGTTATGGTAGTGTAGGCGCAAATCTCTATCTCCAGTACGTTGATATGGCAGTGTAGACGCATATCTCTCACTCCAGTACGTTGTTATGGCAGTGTAGACGCATATCTCTAACTCCAGTACGTTGTTATGGCAGTGAAGACGCATATCTCTCATTCCAGTACGTTGTTATGGCAGTGAAGACGCATATCTCTCACTCCAGTTTGTTGTTATGGCAGTGTAGACGCATATCTCTAACTCCAGTACGTTGTTATGGCAGTGTAGACGCATATCTCTCATTCCAGTACGTTGTTATGGCAGTGTAGACGCATATCTCTCACTCCAGTTTGTTGTTATGGCAGTGTAGATGCATATCTCTAACTCCAGTACGTTGTTATGGCAGTGAAGACGCATATATCTCACTTCAGTACGTTGTTATGGCAGTGTAGACGCATATCTCTCACTCCAGTACGTTGTTATGGCAGTATAGACGCATATATCTCACTCCATTACATTGTTATGGTAGCGCAGACGCATATCTCTCACTCCAGTATGTTGTTATGGCAGGGTAGACGCATATCTCTCACTCCTGTACGTTGTTATGGCAGTGTAGACGCATATCTCTCATTCCAGTAAGTTGTTATGGCAGTGTAGGTGCATATCTCTCACTGCAGTACGTTGTTATGGTAGTGAAGACGCATATCTCTCTCAAGTACGTTGTCATGGCAGTGTGGACGCATATCTCGCAATCCAGTACCTTGTTATGACAGTGTAAGCGCATATCTCTCACTCCAGTATGTTGTTATGGCAGTGTAGACGCATATCTCTCACTCAGTACGTTGTTATGGCAGTATAGACGCATATCTCTAACTCCAGTACGTTGTCATGGCAGTGTAGACGCATATATCTCACTCCAGTACGTTCTTATGGCAGTGTAGACGCATATCTCTCACTCCAGTACGTTGTTATGGCAGTGTAGGCGCATATCTCTCACTCCAGTACGTTGTTATGGCAGTATAGACGCATATCTCTCACTCCAGTACTTTGTTATGGCAGTGAATACGCATATCTCACACTCCAGTATGTTGTTATGGCAGTGTAGGCGCATATCTCTCACTCCAGTACGTTGTTATGGCAGTGTAGGCGCATATCTCTCACTCCAGTATGTTGTTATGGCAGTGTAGACGAATATCTCTAACTCCAGTACGTTGTTATGGCAGTGTAGGCGCATATCTCTCACTCCAGTACGTGGTTATGGCAGTGTAGACGCATATCTCTCACTCCAGTACGTTGTTATGGCAGTATAGGCACATATCTCTCACTCCAGTATGTTGTTATGGCAGTGTAGGCGCATATCTCTCACTCCATTATGTTGTTATGGCAGTGTAGGCGCATATCTCTCACTCAAGTATGTTGTTATGGCAGTGTAGGCGCATACCTCTCACTCCAGTACGTTATTATGGCAGTGTAGGCGCATATCTCTTACTCCAGTACGTTGTTATGGCAGTGTAGGCGCATATCTCTTACTCCAGTACGTTATTATGGCAGTGTAGGCGCATATCTCTCACTCCAGTACGTTATTATGGCAGTGTAGGCGCATATCTCTCACTCCAGTACGTTGTTATGGCAGTATAGGCACATATCTCTCACTCCAGTATGTTGTTATGGCAGTGTAGGCGCATATCTCTCACTCCATTATGTTGTTATGGCAGTGTAGACGCATATCTCTCATTTCAGTACGTTGTTATGGTAGTGTAGACGCATATCTCTCACTCCAGTACGTTGTTATGGCAGTGTAGGCGCATATCTCTCACTCCAGTACGTTATTATGGCAGTGAAGACGCATATCTCTCACTCCAGTATGTTGTTATGGCAGTGTAGGCGCATATCTCTCACTCCAGCATGTTGTTATGGCAGTGTAGGCGCATATCTCTCACTCCATTACGTTGTTATGGCAGTGTAGGCGCATATCTCTCACTCCAGTACGTTGTTATGGCAGTGTAGGCGCATATCTCTCACTCCAGTATGTTGTTATGGCATTGTAGACGCATATCTCTCACTCCAGTATGTTGTTATGGCAGTGTAGGCGCATATCTCTCACTCCAGTACTTTGTTATAGCAGTGTAGACGCATATCTCTTATTCCAGTATGTTGTTATGGCAGTGTAGACGCATATCTCTCACTCCAGTACGTTGTTATGGCAGTGTAGACGCATATCTCTCACTCCAGTACGTTGTTATGGCAATGTAGACGCATATCTCTCACTCCAGTACGTTGTTATGGCAGGGTAGACGCATATCTCTCACTCCAGTATGTTGTTATGACAGTGAATACGCATATCTCTCACTCCAGTATGTTGTTTTGGCAGTGTAGGCGCATATCTCTCACTCCAGTACGTTATTATGGCAGTGAAGACGCATATCTCTCACTCCAGTACGTTGTTATGGCAGTGTAGGCGCATATCTCTCACTCCAGTACGTTATTATGGCAGTGAAGACGCATATCTCTCACTCCAGTATGTTGCTATGGCAGTGTAGGCGCAAATCTCTATCTCCAGGACGTTGTTATGGCAGTACAGACGCATATATCTCACTCCATTACATTGTTATGGTAGTGTAGACGCATATCTCTCACTCCATTACGTTGTTATGGCAGTGTAGACGCATATCTCTCACTGCAGTATGTTGTTATGGCATTGTAGACACATATCTCTCACTCCAGCATGGTGTTATGGCAGTGTAGACGCATATCTCTCACTCCAGTACGTTGGTATAGCAGTGTAGACGCATATCTCTCATTCCAGTATGTTGTTATGGCAGTGTAGACGCATATCTCTCACTCCAGTACGTTGTTATGGCAGTGTAGACGCATATCTCTCACTCCAGTACGTTGTTATGGCAGTGTAGACGCATATCTCTCACTCCAGTACTTTGTTATTGCAGTGAATACGCATATCTCTCACTCCAGTACGTTGGTATAGCAGTGTAGACGCATATCTCTCATTCCAGTATGTTGTTATGGCAGTGTAGGCGCATATCTATCACTCCAGTACGTTGTTATTCAAGTGAAGGCGCATATCTCTCAGTCCAGTACGTTGTTATGGCAGTGTAGACGCATATCTCTCATTCCAGTACGTTGTTATGGCAGTGTAGACGCATATATCTCACTCCAGTATGTTGTTATGACAGTCTAGGCGCATATCTGTAACTCCAGTATGTTGTTTTGGCAGTGTAGACGCATATCTCTCACTCCAGTACGTTGTTATGGCAGTGTAGACGCATATCTCTCGCTCCAGTACGTTGTTATGGCAGTATAGACGCATATCTCTCACTCTAGTATGTTGTTATGACAGTGTAGACGCATATCTCTCACTCCAGTACGTTGTTATGGCAGTGTAGACGCATATCTCTCATTCCAGTACGTTGTTATGGCAGTATAGACGCATATCTCTCACTCTAGTATGTTGTTATGGCAGTGTAGGCGCATACCTCTAACTCCAGTATGTTGTTATGACAGTGTAGACGCATATCTCTCACTCCAGTACGTTGTTATGGCAGTGTAGACGCATATCTCTCATTCCAGTACGTTGTTATGGCAGTGTAGGTGCATATCTCTCACTGCAGTTCGTTGTTATGGCAGGATAGACGCATATCTCTCACTCCAGTACGTTGTTATGGCCGTGTAGACGCATATCTCTCACTCCAGTACATTGTTATGGCAGTATAGACGCATATCTCTAACTCCAGTATGTTGTTATGACAGTGTAGACGCATATCTCTCACTCCAGTACGTTGTTATGGCAGTGTAGGTGCATATCTCTCACTCCATTACTTTGTTATGGCAGTGTAGACGCATATCTCTCACTCCAGTACGTTGTTATGGCAGTGTAGACGCATATCTCTCAGTCCATTACGTTGTTATGGCAGTGTAGACGCATATCTCTCACTCCAGTACGTTGTTATGGCAGTGTAGACGCTAATCTCTCACTCCAGTACGTTGTTATGGCATTGTAGACGCATATCTCTCCAGTACGTTGTTATGGCAGTGTAGACGCATATCTCTCACCCCAGTACGTTGTTATGGCAGTGTAGACGCATATATCTCCAGTACGTTGTTATGGCAGTGTAGACGCATATCTCTCACTCCAGTACGTTGTTATGGCAGTGTAGACGCATATCTCTCACTCCAGTACGTTTTTATGGCAGTGTATTGCTTTCAGACTGTTGGTCGACTTGTGAGATGTGTTGCTGGTGTTGTTCCTTGTGTTGTTCCTGGTGTTGTTCCTGTTGTTGTTCCTGGTGTTGTTCCTGGTGTTGTTCCTGGTGTTGTTCCTGACGTTGTTCCTGGTGTTGTTCCTGGTGTTGTTCCTGGTGTTGTTCCTGTTGTTGTTCCTGTTGTTGTTCCTGGTGTTGTTCCTGATGTTGTTCCTGGTGTTCTTCCTGTTGTTGTTCCTGGTGTTGTTCCTGTTGTTGTTCCTGGTGTTGTTCCTGATGTTGTTCCTGGTGTTCTTCCTGTTGTTGTTGCTGGTGTTGTTCCTGATGTTGTTCCTGGTGTTCTTCCTGTTGTTGTTCCTGGTGTTGTTCCTGTTGTTGTTCCTGGTGTTGTTCCTGGTGTTGTTCCTGGTGTTGTTCCTGACGTTGTTCCTGGTGTTGTTCCTGGTGTTGTTCCTGGTGTTGTTCCTGTTGTTGTTCCTGTTGTTGTTCCTGGTGTTGTTCCTGATGTTGTTCCTGGTGTTCTTCCTGTTGTTGTTCCTGGTGTTGTTCCTGTTGTTGTTCCTGGTGTTGTTCCTGATGTTGTTCCTGGTGTTCTTCCTGTTGTTGTTCCTGGTGTTGTTCCTGTTGTTGTTCCTGGTGTTCTTCCTGTTGTTGTTGCTGGTGTTGTTCCTGATGTTGTTCCTGGTGTTCTTCCTGTTGTTGTTGCTGGTGTTGTTCCTGATGTTGTTCCTGGTGTTCTTCCTGTTGTTGTTCCTGGTGTTGTTCCTGGTGTTGTTCCTGGTGTTGTTCCTGACGTTGTTCCTGGTGTTGTTCCTGGTGTTGTTCCTGGTGTTGTTCCTGTTGTTGTTCCTGTTGTTGTTCCTGGTGTTGTTCCTGATGTTGTTCCTGGTGTTCTTCCTGTTGTTGTTCCAGGTGTTGTTCCTGTTGTTGTTCCTGGTGTTGTTCCTGATGTTGTTCCTGGTGTTCTTCCTGTTGTTGTTCCTGGTGTTGTTCCTGATGTTGTTCCTGGTGTTCTTCCTGTTGTTGTTCCTGGTGTTGTTCCTGTTGTTGTTCCTGGTGTTGTTCCTGGTGTTGTTCCTGGTGTTGTTCCTGACGTTGTTCCTGGTGTTGTTCCTGGTGTTGTTCCTGGTGTTGTTCCTGTTGTTGTTCCTGTTGTTGTTCCTGGTGTTGTTCCTGGTGTTGTTCCTGGTGTTGTTCCTGATGTTGTTCCTGGTGTTCTTCCTGTTGTTGTTCCTGGTGTTGTTCCTGGTGTTGTTCCTGGTGTTGTTCCTGTTGCTGTTCCTGGTGTTGTTCCTGGTGTTGTTCCTGGTGTTGTTCCTGACGTAGTTCCTGGTGTTGTTCCTGGTGTTGTTCCTGGTGTTATTCCTGGTGTTGTTCCTGTTGCTGTTCCTGTTGTTGTTCCTGGTGTTGTTCCTGGTGTTGTTCCTGGTGTTGTTCCTGTTGTTGTTCCTGTTGTTGTTCCTGGGGTTGTTCCTGTTGTTGTTCCTGGTGTTGTTCCTGGTGTTGTTCCTGTTGATGTTCCTGGTGTTGTTCCTGGTGTTGTTCCTGGTGTTGTTCCTGGTGTTGTTCCTGGTGTTGTTCCTGGTGTTGTTCCTGTTGTTGTTCCTGGTGTTGTTCCTGGTGTTGTTCCTGGTGTTGTTCCTGGTGTTGTTCCTGGTGTTGTTCCTGTTGTTGTTCTTGTTGTTGTTCCTGTTGTTGTTCCTGGTGTTGTTCCTGGTGTTGTTCCTGGTGTTGTTCCTGGTGTTGTTCCTGGTGTTGTTCCTGGTGTTGTTCCTGTTGTTGTTTCTGGTGTTGTTCCTGTTGTTGCTCCTGGTGTTTTTCCTGGTGTCGCTCCTGGTGTTGTTCCTGGTATTGTTCCTGGTGTTGTTCCTGGTGTTGTTCCTGGTGTTGTTCCTGGTGCTCACAACACAACACTGGTGTGGGTTAAAGTGCTTACAACACAGCGCTGGTGTGGGTTAATTTGCTCAGAACACAGCACTGGTGTGGGTTAAGGTGCTCAGAACACAACACTGGTGTGGGTTAAGGTGCTCAGAACACAGCACATGTATGGGTTAAGGTGCTCAGAACACAGCACTGGTGTGGGTTAAGGTGCTCAGAACACAGCACTGGTGTGGGTTAAGGTGCTCAGAACACAACACTGGTGTGGGTTAAGGTGCTCAGAACACAGCACATGTGTGGGTTAAGGTGCTCAGAACACAGCACTGGTGTGGGTTAAGGTGCTAAGAACACAACACTGGTGTGAGTTAAGGTGCTGAGAACACAACACTGGTGAGGGTTAGGGTGCTCAGAACACAGCACTGGTGTGGGTTAAGGTGCTCAGAACACAACACTGGTGTGGGTTAAGGTGCTCAGAACACAGCACTGGTATGGGTTAAGGTGCTCAGAACACAGCACTGGTGTGGGTTAAGGTGCTCAGAACACAGCACTGGTGTGGGTTAAGGTGCTAAGAACACAACACTGGTGTGAGTTAAGGTGCTGAGAACACAACACTGGTGAGGGTTAGGGTGCTCAGAACACAGCACTGGTGTGGGTTAAGGTGCTCTGAACACAACACTGGTGTGGGTTAAGGTGCTCAGAACACAGCACTGGTATGGGTTAAGGTGCTCAGAACACAGCACTGGTGTGGGTTAAGGTGCTCAGAACACAACACTGGTGTAGGTTAAGGTGCTCAGAACACAACACTGGTGTGAGTTAAGGTTCTCAGAACACAGCACAAGTGTGAGTTAAGGTGCTGAGAACACAACACTGGTGAGGGTTAGGGTGCTCAGAACACAGCACAAGTGTGGGTTAAGGTGCTCAGAGCACAGCACATGTGTGGGTTAAGGTGCGCAGAACACAGCACAGGTGTGGGTTAAGGTGCTCAGAACACAGCACAGGTGTGGGTTAAGGTGCTCAGAACACAGCACAGGTGTGGGTTAGGGCCCTCAGAACACAGCAAAGGTGTGGGTTAGGGTGCTCAGAGCACAGCACAGGTGTGGGTTAAGGTGCTCAGAACACAGCACAGGTGTGGGTTAAGGTGCTCAGAACACACATGTGTGGGTTAGAGTGCTCAGAACACAGCACAGATGTTGGTTATGGTGCTCAGAACACAAGACAGGTGTAGGTTAGGGTGCTCAGAACACAGCACAGGTGTGGGTTATGGTGCTCAGAACACAGCACTAGTGTGGTTTAAGGTGCTGAGAACACAGCACTGGTGTGAGTTAAGGTGCTCAGAACACAACACTGGTGTGAGTTAAGGTGCTCACAACACAGCACAGGTGTGAGTTAAGGCGCTCAGAACACAGCACTGGTGTGGATTAGGGTGCTCGGAACACAGCACAGGTGTGGGTTAAGGTGCTTATAACACAGCACAGGTGTGGGTTAAGGGGCTCAGAACACAGCTCACGTGTGGGTTAAGGTGCTCAGAACACAGCACAGGTGTGGCTTATGGTGCTCAGAACACAGCACAGGTGCGGGTTAGGGTGCTCAGAACACAGCACAGGTGTGGGTTAAGGTGCTCAGAACACAGCACAGGTGTGGGTTAAGGTGCTCAGAACACAACACTGGTGTGAGTAAAGGTGCTCACAACACATCACAGGTGTGAGTTAAGATGCTCAGAACACAGCACTGGTGTGGGTTAAGGTGCTGAGAACACAGCACTGGTGTGAGTTAAGGTGCTCAGGAAATAGCACTGGTGTGAGTTAAGGTGCTCAGAACACAGCACTGGTGAGAGTTAAGGTGCTCAGAACACAGCACTGGTGTGAGTTAAGGTGCTCAGGAAACAGCACTGGTGTGGGTTAAAGTGCTCAGAACACAGCTCTGGTGTGGGTTAAGGTACTCAAAACACAGCACTGATGTGGGTTAAAGTGCTCAGAACACAGCACTGGTGTGGGTTAAGGTGCTCAGAACACAGCACTGGTTTTGGTTATGGTGCTCAGAACACAGCACTGGTGTGGGTTAAGGTGCTCAGAACACAGCACTGGTGTGGGTTAAAGTGCTCAGAACACAGCACTGGTGTGGGTTAAGGTGCTCAGAACGCAGCACTGGTGTGGGTTAAGGTGCTCAGAACACATCACTGGTGTGGGTTAAGGTGCTCAGAACAAAACACTGGTGTGGGTTAAGGTGCTCAGAACACAGCACTGGTATGAGTTAAAGTGCTCAGAACACAGCACTGGTGTGGGATAAGGTGCTCAGAACACAGCACTGGTGTGGGTTAAGGTGCTCAGAACACAGCACTAGTGTGGGTTAAGGTGCTCAGAACACAGCACTGGTGTGAGTTAAGGTGCCCAGAACACAGCACTGGTGTGGGTTAAGGAGCTCAGAACACAGCACTAGTATAGGTTAAGGTGCTCAGAACACAGCACTGGTGTGGGTTAAGGTGCCCAGAACACAGCACTGGTGGGGGTTAAGGAGCTCAGAACACAGCATTGGTGTGGGTTAAGGTGCTCAGAACACAGCACAGGTGTGGGTTAAGGTGCTCAGAACACATCACTAGTGTGGGTTAAGGTGCTCAGAACACAGCACTGGTGTGGGTTAAGGTGCTCAAAACACAGCACTGGTATGGGTTAAGGTGCTCAGAACACAGCACTAGTATAGGTTAAGGTGCTCAGAACACAGCACTGGTGTGGGTTAAGGTGCTCAGAACACAGCACAGGTGTGGGTTAAGGTGCTGAGAACACAGCACAGGTGTGGGTTAAGGTGCTCAGAACACAGCACTGGTGTGGGTTAAGGTGCTCAGAACACAGCACAGGTGTGGGTTAAGGTGCTCAGAACACAGCACTGGTGTGGGTTTAGGTGCTCAGAACACAGCACAGGTGTGGGTTAAGGTGCTCAGAACACAGCACAGGTGTGGGTTAAGGTGCTCATAACACAGCACTGGTGTGGGTTAAGGTGCTCAGAACACAGCACTGGTGTGGGTTAAGGTGCTCAGAACACAGCACAGGTGTGGGTTAAGGTGCTCAGAACACAGCACAGGTGTGGGTTAAGGTGCTCGGAACACAGCACAGGTGTGGGTTAAGGTGCTCAGAACACAGCACTGGTGTGGGTTAAGGTGCTCAGAACACAGCACAGGTGTGGGTTAAGGTGCTCAGAACACAGCACAGGTGTGGGTTAAGGTGCTAAGAACACAGCACAGGTGTGGGTTAAGGTGCTCAGAACACAGCACTGGTGTGGGTTAAGGTGCTCAGAACACAGCACTGGTGTGGGTTAAGGTGCTCAGAACACAGCACAGGTGTGGGTTAAGGTGCTCAGAACACAGCACAGGTGTGGGTTAAGGTGCTCAGAACACAGCACAGGTGTGGGTTAAGGTGCTCAGAACACAGCACAGGTGTGGGTTAATGTGCTCAGAATACAGCACAGGTGTGGGTTAAGGTGCTCAGAACACAGCACAGGTGTGGGTTAAGGTGCTCAGAACACAGCACTGGTGTGGGTTAAGGTGCTCGGAACACAGCACTGGTGTGGGTTAAGGTGCTCAGAACACAGCACTGGTGTGGGTTAAGGTGCTCAGAACACAGCACAGGTGTGGGTTAAGGTGCTCAGAACACAGCACTGGTGTGGGTTAAGGTGCTCAGAACACAGCACTGGTGTGGGTTAAGGTGCTCAGAACACAGCACTGGTGTGGGTTAAGATGCTCAGAACACAGCACTGGTGTGGGTTAAGGTGCTCTGAACACAGCACTGGTGTGGGTTAAGGTGCTCAGAACACAGCACAGGTGTGGGTTAAGGTGCTCAGAACACAGCACTGGTGTGGCTTAAGGTGCTCAGAACACAGCACTGGTGTGGGTTAAGGTGCTCAGAACACAGCACAGGTGTGGGTTAAGGTGCTCAGAACACAGCACAGGTGTGGGTTAAGGTGCTCAGAACACAGCACAGGTGTGGGTTAAGGTGCTCGGAACACAGCACAGGTGTGGGTTAAGGTGCTCAGAACACAGCACAGGTGTGGGTTAAGGTGCTCAGAACACAGCACAGGTGTGGGTTAAGGTGCTCAGAACACAGCACAGGTGTGGGTTAAGGTGCTCAGAACACAGCACAGGTGTGGGTTAAGGTGCTCAGAACACAGCACAGGTGTGGGTTAAGGTGCTCAGAACACAGCACAGGTGTGGGTTAAGGTGCTCAGAACACAGCACTGGTGTGGGTTAAGGTGCTCAGAACACAGCACAGGTGTGGGTTAAGGTGGAACACAGCACAGGTGTGGGTTAAGGTGCTCGGAACACAGCACAGTTAAGGTGCTCACAGCACAGGTGTGGGTTAAGGTGCTCAGAACACAGCACAGGTGTGGGTTAAGGTGCTCAGAACACAGCACTGGTGTGGGTTAAGGTGCTCAGAACACAGCACAGGTGTGGGTTAAGGTGCTCAGAACACAGCACAGGTGTGGGTTAAGGTGCTCGGAACACAGCACAGGTGTGGGTTAAGGTGCTCAGAACACAGCACAGGTGTGGGTTAAGGTGCTCAGAACACAGCACAGGTGTGGGTTAAGGTGCTCAGAACACAGCACTGGTGTGGGTTAAGGTGCTCAGAACACAGCACAGGTGTGGGTTAAGGTGCTCAGAACACAGCACTGGTGTGGGTTAAGGTGCTCAGAACACAGCACTGGTGTGGGTTAAGGTGCTCAGAACACAGCACTGGTGTGGGTTAAGGTGCTCAGAACACAGCACTGGTGTGGGTTAAGGTTCTCAGAACACAGCACAGGTGTGGGTTAAGGTGCTCAGAACACAGCACAGGTGTGGGTTAAGGTGCTCAGAACACAGCACAGGTGTGGGTTAAGGTGCTCAGAACACAGCACTGGTGTGGGTTAAGGTGCTCAGAACACAGCACTGGTGTGGGGTAAGGTGCTCAGAACACAGCACTGGTGTGGGTTAAGGTGCTCAGAACACAGCACTGGTGTGGGTTAAGGTGCTCAGAACACAGCACTGGTGTGGGTTAAGGTGCTCAGAACACAGCACTGGTGTGGGTTAAGGTGCACAGAACACAGCACTGGTGTGGGTTAAGGTGCTCAGAACACAGCACTGGTGTGGGTTAAGGTGCTCAAAACACAGCACTGGTATGGGTTAAGGTGCTCAGAACACAGCACTGGTGTGGGTTAAGGTGCTCAGAACACAGCACTGGTGTGGGTTTAGGTGCTCAGAACACAGCACTGGTGTGGGTTAAGGTGCTCAGAACACAGCACTGGTGTGGGTTAAGGTGCTCAGAACACAGCACTGGTGTGGGTTAAGGTGCTCAGAACACAGCACTGGTGTGGGTTAAGGTGCTCAGAACACAGCACTGGTGTGGGTTAAGGTGCTCAGAACACAGCACTGGTGTGGGTTAAGGTGCTCAGAACACAGCACTGGTGTGGGTTAAGGTGCTCAGAACACAGCACTGGTGTGGGTTCCTGTCTGTCAGCTTGCTGATAGAACTTTATACAGGATTATCAGTTCTTGTTCTTCACTTGAAGTACCATAACTTCTAATGTAACATTTGTTAACTTCAACTGTTCTCTTTAACAAAGTGACTTAATAACATGGTTCTTCTCCTCCTTGTGACTTGTTAACTGTCTTACAAGTATATAACAGTGACTTGTTAACTGTCTTACAAGTATATAACAGTGACTTGTTAACTCTCTTACAAGTATATAACAGTGACTTGTTAACTCTCTTACAAGTATATAACAGTGACTTGTTAACTCTCTTACAAGTATATAACAGTGACTTGTTAACTCTCTTACAAGTATATAACAGTGACTTGTTAACTCTCTTACAAGTATATACCTTGTAGTGTTTCACAAGTCTCTCACTGTTCCAAACATCACTGGTGTGTTCCAGTCACTGTTCCAAACATCACTGGTGTGTTCCAGTCACTGTTCCAAACATCACCGGTGTGTTCCAGTCACTGTTCCAAACATCACTGGTGTGTTCCAGTCACTGTTCCAAACATCACTGGTGTGTTCCAGTCACTGTTCCAAACATCACTGGTGTGTTCCAGCCTGACTCACGAAATCGTAATGACACGATTGCAAACTAACGATACCACGGGCGGGATTTGAACTCGCTTTCAGAGAGTCTAAAAACTAACGCGACGGTCTGGAGTTTTGAGACTCTCTGACCGAGGGTTCAAATCCTGCCCGTGGTATGGTTTGTGTTCCAGCCACTGTTCCAAACATCACTGGTGTGTTTCAGTCATTCCAAACATCACTTGTGTGTTCCACCCACTGTTCGAAACATCACTGTTGTGTTCCAGTCACTGTTCCAAACATCACTGCTGTGTTCCAGTCACTGTTCCAAACATCAATGCTGTGTCTCAGTCACTGTTTCAAACATCACTGCTGTGTTCCAGACACTGTTCCAAACATCACTGGTGTGTTCCAGCCACTGTTCCAAGCATCACTGCTGTGTCCAGTCACTGTTCCAAGCATCACTGGTGTGTTCCACCCACTGTTCCAAAAATTACTGGTGTGTTCCAACCACAGTTCGAAACACCACTGGTGTGTTCCAGCCACTGTTCCAAACATCACTGGTGTGTTCCAGCCACTGTTCCAAGCATCACTGCTGTGTCCAGCCACTGTTCCAAACATCTCTGGTGTGTTCCAGCTACTGTTCCAAACATCACTGGTGTATTCCAGCCACTGTTCCAAACATCACCACTGTGTTCCAACCACTGTTCCAAACATCACCGCTGTGCTCCAGCTACTGTTCCAAACATCACTGGTGTGTTCCAGCCACTATTCCAAACATCACCGGTGTGTTCCAGCCACTGTTCCAAACATCACCGCTGTGTTCCAGCCGCTGTTCCAAACATCACTGGTGTGTCCCACCCACTGTTCCAAATATCACTGGTGTGTTCCAGTCACTGTTCCAAGCATCTTCTGTGTTCCAGTCACTTCCAAACATCACTGCTGTGTCCCAGTCACTGTTCCAAACATCACTGCTGTGTTCCAGCCACTGTTCCAAACATCACTGCTGTTTTCCAGCCACTATTCCACACATCACTGCTGTGTGCAGTCACTGTTCCAGACATCACTGGTGTGTTCCAGCCACTTCCGAACATCACCGCTGTTTTCCAGCCACTGTTCCAAACATCACTGGTGTGTTCCAGCCACTGTTCCAAACATCACTGGTGTGTTCCAGCCAGTGTTCCAAACATCACTGGTGTGTTCCAGCCAGTGTGCCAAACATCACTGGTGTGTTCCAGCCAGTGTTCCAAACATCACTGGTGTGTTCCAGCCACTGTTCCAAACATCACTGGTGTGTTCCAGCCACTGTTCCAAACATCACTGGTGTGTTCCAGCCAGTGTTCCAAACATCACTGGTGTGTTCCAGCCAGTGTTCCAAACATCACTGGTGTGTTCCAGGCAGTGTTCCAAACATCACTGGTGTGTTCCAGCCAGTGTTCCAAACATCACTGGTGTGTTCCAGCCAGTGTTCCAAACATCACTGGTGTGTTCCAGCCACTGTTCCAAACATCACTGGTGTGTTCCAGCCAGTGTTCCAAACATCACTGGTGTGTTCCAGGCAGTGTTCCAAACATCACTGGTGTGTTCCAGCCAGTGTTCCAAACATCACTGGTGTGTTCCAGGCAGTGTTCCAAACATCACTGGTGTGTTCCAGCCAGTGTTCCAAACATCACTGGTGTGTTCCAGCCAGTGTTCCAAACATCACTGGTGTGTTCCAGCCAGTGTTCCAAACATCACTGGTGTGTTCCAGGCAGTGTTCCAAACATCACTGGTGTGTTCCAGGCAGTGTTCCAAACATCACTGGTGTGTTCCAGCCAGTGTTCCAAACATCACTGGTGTGTTCCAGCCAGTGTTCCAAACATCACTGGTGTGTTCCAGCCAGTGTTCCAAACATCACTGGTGTGTTCCAGCCACTGTTCCAAACATCACTGGTGTGTTCCAGCCACTGTTCCAAACATCACTGGTGTGTTCCAGCCAGTGTTCCAAACATTGCTTCAGTCAAGGACATTCTTACACAGTTAACTTTGTTTTAGCTCCTCTGAATGTTGTCAGACTCGGGGAGTTGGGTCAACATTCTAGATGTTCTGGGGAGGTACTTAGTGTACATGTTACTGTACCAGCTTGGTGGTACTTAGTGTACATGTTACTGTACCAGCTTGGTGGTACTTAGTGTACATGTTACTGTACCAGCTTGGTGGTACTTAGTGTACATGTTACTGTACCAGCTTGGTGGTACTTAGTGTACATGTTACTGTACCAGCTTGGTGGTACTTAGTGCACATGTTACTGTACCAGCTTGGTGGTACTTAGTGTACATGTTACTGTACCAGCTTGGTGGTACTTAGTGTACATGTTACTGTACCAGCTTGGTGGTACTTAGTGCACATGTTACTGTACCAGCTTGGTGGTACTTAGTGTACATGTTACTGTACCAGCTTGGTGGTACTTAGTGCACATGTTACTGTACCAGCTTGGTGGTACTTAGTGTACATGTTACTGTACCAGCTTGGTGGTACTTAGTGTACATGTTACTGTACCAGCTTGGTGGTACTTAGTGCACATGTTACTGTACCAGCTTGGTGGTACTTAGTGTACATGTTACTGTACCAGCTTGGTGGTACTTAGTGTACATGTTACTGTACCAGCTTGGTGGTACTTAGTGCACATGTTACTGTACCAGCTTGGTGGTACTTAGTGTACATGTTACTGTACCAGCTTGGTGGTACTTAGTGCACATGTTACTGTACCAGCTTGGTGGTACTTAGTGTACATGTTACTGTACCAGCTTGGTGGTACTTAGTGCACATGTTACTGTACCAGCTTGGTGGTACTTAGTGTACATGTTACTGTACCAGCTTGGTGGTACTTAGTGTACATGTTACTGTACCAGCTTGGTGGTACTTAGTGTACATGTTACTGTACCAGCTTGGTGGTACTTAGTGCACATGTTACTGTACCAGCTTGGTGGTACTTAGTGTACATGTTACTGTACCAGCTTGGTGGTACTTAGTGCACATGTTACTGTACCAGCTTGGTGGTACTTAGTTCACATGTTACTGTACCAGCTTGGTGGTACTTAGTGCACATGTTACTGTACCAGCTTGGTGGTACTTAGTGCACATGTTACTGTACCAGCTTGGTGGTACTTAGTGTACATGTTACTGTACCAGCTTGGTGGTACTTAGTGCACATGTTACTGTACCAGCTTGGTGGTACTTAGTGTACATGTTACTGTACCAGCTTGGTGGTACTTAGTGCACATGTTACTGTACCAGCTTGGTGGTACTTAGTGCACATGTTACTGTACCAGCTTGGTGGTACTTAGTGCACATGTTACTGTACCAGCTTGGTGGTACTTAGTGTACATGTTACTGTACCAGCTTGGTGGTACTTAGTGCACATGTTACTGTACCAGCTTGGTGGTACTTAGTGTACATGTTACTGTACCAGCTTGGTGGTACTTAGTGTACATGTTACTGTACCAGCTTGGTGGTACTTAGTGCACATGTTACTGTACCAGCTTGGTGGTACTTAGTGTACATGTTACTGTACCAGCTTGGTGGTACTTAGTGCACATGTTACTGTACCAGCTTGGTGGTACTTAGTGTACATGTTACTGTACCAGCTTGGTGGTACTTAGTGTACATGTTACTGTACCAGCTTGGTGGTACTTAGTGCACATGTTACTGTACCAGCTTGGTGGTACTTAGTGTACATGTTACTGTACCAGCTTGGTGGTACTTAGTGTACATGTTACTGTACCAGCTTGGTGGTACTTAGTGTACATGTTACTGTACCAGCTTGGTGGTACTTAGTGTACATGTTACTGTACCAGCTTGGTGGTACTTAGTGTACATGTTACTGTACCAGCTTGGTGGTACTTAGTGTACATGTTATTGTACCAGCTTGGTGGTACTTAGTGTACATGTTACTGTACCGTCCTGATAATATTTAGTGTACATGTTACTGTATCCTGTTGATGGTACTTAAGTGTACTTGCTACCGTTCTGTTGATGGTACTTAAGTGTACTTGCTACCGTTCTGTTGATGGTACTTAAGTGTACTTGCTACCGTTCTGTTGATGGTACTTAAGTGTACTTGCTACCGTTCTGTTGATGGTACTTAAGTGTACTTGCTACCGTTCTCCCCAGTACTGTTTGTGCTGTCGACTGTATAGGTATGATAATGGTGTGTGTTAAACTGGTATTATGTGTTCCACTGCTGTGTATCACTGTACCATCTGTTCTTGTTATTGTTCCACTGCCATGTATCACTGCACCATCTGTTCTTGTTATTGTTCCACTGCCATGTATCACTGCACCATCTGTTCTTGTTATTGTTCCACTGCCATGTATCACTGTACCATCTGTTGTTTTTGTTCCATTACCACGTATGACTGTACCCTCTCTTGTTATTATTCCACTGCCACGTATCACTGTACTATCTGTTGTTGTAATTATTTCACTGCCATGTATCACTGTACCATCTGTTGTTATTCTACTACCATGTATCACTGTACCATCTGTTGTTATTCTACTACCATGTATCACTGTACCATCTATTGTTGTTCCACTGCCATCTAATACTGTAAAATCTGTTTTTGTTCCATTGCCAAATATCATTGTACCATCTATTCCACTAACATATATCAATGTACATCTGTTGTTCCACTGCCATTTATCATTGTACCATCTGTTGTTGTTCCACTACCATGTATCACTGCACCATCTGTTGTTGTTCCACTACCATTTATTACTATACCATCTGTTGTTCCACTACCATGTATCATTGTACCATCTGTTGTTGCTGTTGTTGTTGTTGTTCCACTACCATGTATCACCGTACCATCTGATGTTGTTCCACTACTACGTATCATTGTGCTATCTGCTCTTGTTCCACTATCATGCATCGCTATACTGTCCCATCTTCCACTACCATTTATCACTGTACCCCTCGTTGTTCCAGTACCATGTATCACTGTACTCCTCGTTGTTCCACTACCATGTATGGCTTTACCCATCGTTGTTCCACTACCATGTATCAATGTACCTTTCGTTATTCCACTACCATGTATCACTGTACCCTCGTTGTTCCACTACCATGTATCACTGTACCCTCGTTGTTCCACTACCATGTATCACTGTACCCTTTAATGTTCCACTAGTATGTATCATTGTACCCCTCGTTGTTCCACTACCATGTGTCACTGATCCCCTCGTTGTTCCACTACCATGTATCACTGTACTCCTCGTTGTTCCACTACCATGTATGGCTTTACCCATCGTTGTTCCACTACTATGTATCACTGTACTCCTCGTTGTTCCACTACCATGTATGGCTTTACCCATCGTTGTTCCACTACCATGTATCACTGTACCCTCGTTGTTCCACTACAATGTATCACTGTACCCTCGTTGTTCCACTAGCATGTGTCACTGATCCCCTCGTTGTTCCACTACCATGTATCACTGTACCCTCGTTGTTCCACTACGGTATATCACTGTATCCCTCGTTGTTCCACTACCATGTATCATTGTACCCTCGTTGTTCCACTACATTGTATCACTGTAAACTCGTTGTTCCACTACCATGTATCACTGTACCCTCGTTGTTCCACTACCATGTATCACTGTATCCTCGTTGTTCCACTACCATGTATCACTGTACCCTCGTTGTTCCACTACCATGTATCACTGTATCCTCGTTGTTCCACTACCATGTATCACTCTACCCCTCGTTGTTCCACTACCATGTATCACTGTACCCTCGTTGTTCCATTACCATGTATCACTTTACCCCTCGTTGTTCCATTACCATGTATCACTCTACCCCTCTTTGTTCCACTACCATGTATCACTCTACCCCTCGTTGTTCCACTACCATGTATCACTGTACCCTCGTTGTTCCATTACCATGTATCACTTTACCCCTCGTTGCTCCATTACCATGTATCACTCTACCCCTCGTTGTTCCATTACCATGTCACTATACCCCTAGTTGTTCCACTACCATGTATCACTGTACCCTCGTTGTTCCACTACCATGTATCACTGTACCCCTCGTTGTTCCACTACCATGTATCACTGTACCCTCGTTGTTCCACTACCATGTATCACTGTACCATCTGTTGTGTTCCATTTCGATGCAGAATGTTGTCAAATATCTGAACAACCTTGGTCGAAACATCTACTTTATACAACGTTTCGCCCTGGTGAGGCTGGAACACTCCTACAGTGTCCGCCAGATGGAAATAAATGATATAAAATACCGACACAATGGAAATATAAACACATATGCAGTATAATGTGATCCTTTATTGACAACGTTTCGCCCACACAGTGGGCTTTTTCAAGTCACACACAGATCTACCTGGGGTGGAAGGTACGGGAGTATTTATAGTCAGGTTCAGAATGTTGAGGTCAGGTGGAGAATGCTGCATCTGATGATCTACCGGGTGGGGTTATAGAGTCTTGGGTAGCTTGGTAGGGGTATTGGACAAGTTGTGTGTAGACCTTCTGCAGTGTTCTATGTTCTTATGTGGGATAGCGATGAAGAAGTTTCTTGGCGAGTGGTTCAGCTATGTTATAGAAGCCGTTGTTCTGGTTGAAATTGTTGGTTATAGTGATAAGCGATGATTCCAGGATTCTTCTGTATTGAGTGTTGTCTTCTGTGGCGATAAGTCTTGAGTTTCTGTAGTTAATTAAATGGTTGTGTGAATTGCGATGTTGTACACAGGCATTCCTTGTATCGTCAGTCCTGCTTGCATATTGGTGTTCTGAAATACGTGTTTGGAGGTCTCTTGATGTTTCGCCCACATATAATTTGTTGCAGTCATTACAAGGGATTATGTATACTCCTGCAGAGGATGGAGGCTTGTCCTGTCTACTACTGGTGATGTCCTTGATGGTCGTGGTTGTGGAGGTAAATAATTGGAATGATGTATTGGAAAAGATGTTGGAAACATGTTTGGCAATGGAGTTGGTGGGGAGGACTATGTATCTCTTCTCGGCAGTGTCTTCTCTGGGTGTGTTGAAGATGTTTAATGCCCGCCGTCTGCAGTCTCTGATGAAGTGACGAGGGTAGTAGAGTTTAGAAAATACTTGTTCAATTATAGTGCATTCTTCCTCAAGGAACTCATTGCTGCAGATTCTAAGTGCACGCAGGAAGAAGCCTATAATTACACCACGTTTGGTTTTGGTGTCGTGGTGAGAGTAGAAGTGGAGAAGATCGTTTTGGTTGGTGGGTTTTCGATAGACTTTAAAACGAAGTTCGTGGTCAGCTTTGCAGAGAAGAACATCAAGGAAAGGAAGAGTGTTGTCGACTTCTTCTTCAAGTGTGAACTAGATTGAAGGCTCGACCTGGTTGAGCTTGCCTTGGAGAGCTTGAATGTTGAAGCGTTTAGGAGTTATGAGGAGAATGTCGTCAACATAACGGAGCCAGGTGACAGACGAAGGAATAATGGTGGAGAAACGTTCGGCTTCTAGATGTTCCATGTATAGGTTCGCCAGGACCGCACTGAGTGGCGAACTCATGGGTAGTCCAAACGTCTGCTGAAAGAGGTGATTTTCGAAAGAGAAACACGTAAAGCCAACACATAGTTCAACAAGGTCGATGAAATCGCTGGCTGGAATGGGGAGATCAAGTGAATCGTCAATTTTCCTGCGCAAGAGATCGATGGCTTGTGTAGTAGGTACTTTGGTGAATAGGGAAGTTACGTCAAGGCTGGAAAGTTTCTTGTTCCTGATGTTGATGTTGCGAATGCGATTGAGAAGATCACCTGAGTGTTTGAGATGTGCTGGACTGATAGTGCCCAAGAGTTTAGAGAGGTATTTTGCGAGAATTCCTGAGAGCTGGTGGGGAGCACTGCCTATTCCCGAGGAAATGGGCCTCAGTGGGATACCAGGCTTGTGAGTTTTTGGCAGGCCGTACATTCTGGCAGGTCTGGGGTTGCTGGGTATGGTGTGCAGAAGTTTCTGCCCTTGTTCTGAGCCCCTCAGAATGCGGCGAGTCCTTTGAAGAAAAGTTTTAGTAAGGTTGTCCACTTGGTTAGTTGTGAGAGGTTTGTAGGTATACATGGAACATCTAGAAGCCGAACGTTTCTCCACCATTATTCCTTCGTCTGTCACCTGGCTCCGTTATGTTGACGACATTCTCCTCATAACTCCTAAACGCTTCAACGTTCAAGCTCTCCAAGACAAGCTCAACCAGGTCGAGCCTTCAATCCAGTTCACACTTGAAGAAGAAGTCGACAACACTCTTCCTTTCCTTGATGTTCTTCTCTGCAAAGCTGACCACGAACTTCGTTTTAAAGTCTATCGAAAACCCACCAACCAAAACGATCTTCTCCACTTCTACTCTCACCACGACACCAAAACCAAACGTGGTGTAATTATAGGCTTCTTCCTGCGTGCACTTAGAATCTGCAGCAATGAGTTCCTTGAGGAAGAATGCACTATAATTGAACAAGTATTTTCTAAACTCCACTATCCTCGTCACTTCATCAGAGACTGCAGACGGCGGGCATTAAACATCTTCAACACACCCAGAGAAGACACTGCCGAGAAGAGATACATAGTCCTCCCCACCAACTCCATTGCCAAACATGTTTCCAACATCTTTTCCAATACATCATTCCAAGTATCTACCTCCACAACCACGACCATCAAGGATATCACCAGTAGTAGACAGGACAAGCCTCCATCCTCTGCAGGAGTATACATAATCCCTTGTAATGACTGCAACAAATTATATGTGGGCGAAACATCAAGAGACCTCCAAACACGTATTTCAGAACACCAATATGCAAGCAGGACTGACGATACAAGGAATGCCTGTGTACAACATCGCAATTCACACAACCATTTAATTAACTACAGAAACTCAAGACTTATCGCCACAGAAGACAACACTCAATACCGAAGAATCCTGGAATCATCGCTTATCACTATAACAAACAATTTCAACCAGAACAACGGCTTCTATAACATAGCTGAACCACTCGCCAAGAAACTTCTTCATCGCTATCCCACATAAGAACATAGAACACTGCAGAAGGTCTACACACAACTTGTCCAATACCCCTACCAAGCTACCCAAGACTCTATAACCCCACCCGGTAGATCATCAGATGCAGCATTCTCCACCTGACCTCAACATTCTGAACCTGACTATAAATACTCCCGTACCTTCCACCCCAGGTAGATCTGTGTGTGACTTGAAAAAGCCCACTGTGTGGGCGAAACGTTGTCAATAAAGGATCACATTATACTGCATATGTGTTTATATTTCCAGTGTCATCCAGAATAACACCATCCCTCCTGGAACACACTGGAACACTTTTCCGGTGTTCCAATGTGTTCCATAATTGATGTTTGTCAGACTTTAATTGAAATTTGTAAATCTTCTTCCAATGTCATAAGTGAGAGAAAGAATGACGTATATCCATTGTTCTGGAACACTGTTAATAATTCTTGAATGTAACACAAGTACCAATAATAATAATAATAATAATAATAATAATAATAATAATAATAATAATAATAATAATAATAATTATTATTATTATTATTATTATTATTATCATTATTATTATTATTATTTATCTCTGAAGGAGGGACCTTTAAATGATTTTCAGAATTTTGTTAGTAGCCAGGATAGTGCCCAGGATAGTACCCAGGATAGTGCCCAGGATAGTGCCCGGGATAGTGCCCAGGATAGTGCCCAGGATAGTGTCCAGCATAGTACCCAGGATAGTGTCCAGGATAGTGCCCAGGATAGTGCCCAGGATAGTGCCCAGGATAGTGTCCACGATAGTGCCCAGGATAGTGCCCAGGATAGTGTCCATGATAGTGCCCAGGATAGTGCCCCGGATAGTGTCCAGGAGTGCCCAGGATGGTGCCCAGGATAGTGCCCAGGATAGTGCCCAGGATAGTGCCCAGGATAGTGCCCAGGATAGTGCCCAGGATAGTACCCAGGATAGTTCCCAGGATAGTACCCAGGAAAGTACCCAGGATAGTACCCAGGATAGTTCCCAGGATAGTGCCCAGGATTCTACCCAGGATACTACCTAGGGTTGTTCCCAGGATCGTACCCAGGATAGTACCCTGGGTAGTACCCAGGATTGTACCCAGGATAGTACCCACAATAGTACGCAGGATAGTTCCCAGGATAGTACCCATTATAGCACCCAGGATAGTACCCAGGATAGTACCAAGGATAGTACCCAGGATCGTACCCAGGATAGTTCCCAGAATAGTACCCAGGATAGTACCCAGGATAGTACCAAGGAGAGTACCCAGGATAATATCAAGGATAGTTCCCAGGATAGTACCCAGGATAGTAGCCAGGACTGTACCCAGGGTAGTACCCAGGATAGTACCCAGGATAGTACCCAGGACTGTACCCAGAGTAGTACCCAGGATAGTACCCAGAATAGTACCCAGGACTGTACCCAGCGTAGTACCCAGGATAGTACCCAGGATTGTACCCAGGGTAGTACCCAGGATAATACCCAGGATAGTACCCAGGATAGTACCCAGGATAGTACCCAGGGTAGTACCCAGGATAGTTCCCAGGATAGTACCCAGGATTGTACCCAGGGTAGTACCCAGGATAGTACCCAGGATTGTACCCAGGGTAGTACCCAGGATAGTACCCAGGATAGTACCCAGGATAGTACCCAGGATAGTACCCAGGATAGTACCCAGGATAGTACCCAGGGTAGCGCCCAGGATAGTACCCAGGAGAGTAGCCAGGAGAGTACCCAGGAGAGTACCCAGGATAGTACCCATGAGAGAACGCAGGATAGTACCCAGGATAGTACCCTGGATTGTACCCAGGATAGTACCAAGGATAGCTTCCAGGATAGTACCCAGGATAGTACCCAGGATAGTACCCAGGATAGTACTCAGGATAGTTCCCAGGATAGTACCCAGGATAGGTCCCAGAGGAGTACCAGAACAATACCCAGTTCAGTAACAAGAATAGTACCCAGGATAGTACCCAGGATTGTACACAGGATAGTACCCAAGATAGTTCCCAGGATAGTACCCAGGATAGTACCCAGGATAGTACCCAGGATAGTATCCAGGATAGTACCCAGGATAGTACCCAGGATAGTACCCTGGATTGTACCCAGGATAGTACCCAGGATAGTTCCCAGGATACTACCCAGGATAGTACCCGGGATAGTACCCAGGATAGTTCCCAGGATAGTGCCCAGGATTCTACCCAGGATAGTACCCAGGATAGCACCCTGGGTTGTTCCCAGGATCGTACCCAGAATAGTACCCAGGATAGTACCAAGGATAGTACCCAGGATAGTACCAAGGATAGTTCCCAGGATAGTACCCAGGAGAGTACCCAGGATAGCACCAAGGATAGTACCCAGGATAGTACCAAGGATAGTTCCCAGGATAGTACCCAGGATAGTACCCAGGACTGTACCCAGGGTAGTGCCCAGGATAGTACCCAGGATAGTACCCAGGATAGTACCCAGGACTGTACCCAGGGTAGGACCCAGGATAGTACCCAGGATAGTACCCAGGACTGTACCCAGGGGAGTACCCAGGATAGTACCCAGGATAGTACCCAGGATAGTACCCAGGACTGTACCCAGGGTAGTACCCAGGATAGTACCCAGGATAGTACGCAGGATAGTACCCAGGACTGTACCCAGGATATTACCCAGAATAGTACCCAGGATAGTACCCAGGATAGTACCCAGGATAGTACCCAGGGTAGTACCCAGGATAGTACCCAGGATAGTACCCAGGACTGTACCCAGGATAGTAGCCAGGATAGTAGCCAGGCTAGTACTCAGGACTGTACCCAGGGTAGTACCCAGGATAGTACCCAGGATAGTACCCAGGATAGTACCCAGGATTGTACCCATGGTAGTACCCAGGATAGTACCCGGGATAGTACCCAAGATAGTACCCAGGATAGTACCCAGGATAGTACCCAGGATAGTACCCAGGATTGTACCCATGGTAGTACCCAGGATAGTACCCGGGATAGTACCCAAGATAGTACCCAGGATAGTACCCAGGATAGTACCCAGGACTGCACCCAAGATAGTACCCAGGATAATACCTATTAAGTGTTGCTTGTGTGTTGACCAACACTGTATTTCATATGGTTGTGCTCACCGCTAATAGTTTCATAATGTAACTCCAGATCGGCTTCAAACTTAGTGCTGACAATTTCACGATATTGGTCTCTTTGGTCCCTCTGGAGGATCTGAATCAAATTTGTGCCCTGTTGGTCCCAATTTAGATTTTCGTGGAAAATTTGGATATTAGTTTCCATATGATGACTTGTGGATGACTCCTCTGATTCGCTTCAGACCTTCCAGCAGGATCTCTACCTGCATTGTCACCTTAAGACGCACTCTGCACTATTCCTGTCGCGTGCCTTGAAGTAGAGGAGGCTGGGGTTATGCAATACAGGGATACTTCTCTCGGAACACACAATAACTGAAATACATCCAGTTATTATTACCTTTGTTATTATTATTATTATTATTATTATTATTATTATTATTATTATTATTATTATTATTATTATTATTATTATTATTATTATTATTATTATTAAATAATAAATTGGAAAATTGGGGTGGTACCTGGAGTCTACCTGGAGGGCATTCCGGGAATCAACGCCCCCGCGGCCTGGTCCACGACCAGGCCTCCCGGTGGATCAGGGCCTGATCAACGAGGCTGTTACTGCTGGCCACACGCGATCCAACGTACGAACCACAGCCAGGCTGATCCGCCACCGTCTTTAGGTATCTGTCTTGCTCCCTCTTGAAGACAACCAGGAGTCTTCCTGTAATGCCCCTTGTTGCTGGTGGGAGGCTGTTGAACAGTCTTGGGCCCCGGACACTCATTGTGTTTTCTCTTAATGTACCAGTAACACCCTACTTTTCACTGTGGGTATGTTGCATCGCCTGCCAAGTCTTTTGCTTTCGTAAAGAGTGATTTCTGTGTGCATATTAGGGACCAGTCCCTCCAGAAACTTCCAGGTGTACGAGAGGTTTTAAATAAATAAATAAAATATATATATATATATATATATATATATATATATATATATATATATATATATATATATATATATATATATATATATATACCTAAGAGGTCCACCTCTGGTGTAAACTGTGGGACCCACAGCCTCGGAGAAGTGGGTAAGAAGGCTTCAAGGATGAGTATCTGCATTTCTTTCTGAAGCCGTTTAAATATTCCACTTTCCCTTCCATCCCATCTTTTCATTCTTTTTTACCAATAGGTATATTTTATTATATAATATGGTACAAAAGGTTTAAGAGTTACATTGTTGATATAAAGATGGCATATACAGTACATGAGATGTGAGAGAGACATGTCCAGTACATATTGTTACATGTTTGTCACAGATTATAAAGCAAAAATCTCATCCAGCTCTTCAGAGCTGGTGTGCGTGCCCAAAATACAGCAGGCATTACCCCTCTGAACAGCAGCGCTGAGTCGCTGGAACAGAAACTAGCTGTCCTGGGATCCCTAGTTACCCTGATGAGTCTATTGCCTAGCTCCTTAAGGAATTTAGATGCACTCTTTCCCCATGAGCCAAGGGCCTCTGAGCCTATGGGAACAAACATATAATGATGGGCAATTTCTCCATATTTTCTAGACCTTTGGGACTCCCTGAAGCTGGCAGCTGCCCCTCCTTCCTCCCTGGTGTATTGGAGATAGGTACCAGCCAAGGTAGATGCACATGTATAGCCCCACACCACCTGCTTCCCGTCTGTCCAGGCTTGAAGTGTAATACCATCTGGATGCTTCTGGCTGCCATCAGATCTGCATAGTTGGGGTGGCTCCCTTATTGCTGGTCATCAGGATGTTGTGAGGTTCCTCTTGATAATGTTATTAACCTCCTCATGTCTTGCAATCTTTCCCTCGGATTTACGGCACATAAGACCATGGTACCCGAATCGGTCTGCTGCTTCACCTGTATTCGGCGAGAATAGGGGCGGCAAGTCGAAGGGCAACACCAATGCGGATGGTCTGTGGGTCGAGGCGTGTGCCAAGGCTGGAGTTGAGAACAGCCAACAGAAAGTCCCCTGCATGAGGAGCTCTCACTGCCAGGAGGCAGACTCTATCTTTCCCTGACACACTATGAAGCATTGTTGAGGCTATTTTCTCCACTATCGGGCCATCCCAGTACGACTGTTTGTAGTTGTTGGGGGACCAGGTCCCGTTAGATTATCCCAGATCATGGCTCCGTCAATGAACTTTTGGTCCTGGACTCCAATCTGGTCCCTAAGATGTTCAGGGAGAATTGCTGCTACAAGCCCACTGGATGCTACGCATGAGGACAGGGAAGCAGATAGTGCAATCTGTGATGACTTGCGGACACCAATGCCTCCTAGTCTGACTGGAAGTGTAGCTTGGTTCCACTGCCCGTCTTCTTGAGTAAGGTTAAGTACTTTCGTAAAAATCTGCCTCAGAATACTGTCATATTCGTGCAGGGACTGACCGCCTCATACACTTTTTCTCCAATGATGGACTAATTACCTCATCTTTATCTCATTACATTTGCTGCCTCTGTATTTGACTGGAGAAGCTCACTGTGTGGCGAAACGTTCCATCAAAAAAGATGCCCAACTGCCGGTGTTAACCCTCATCTCCTCATTCTAACAAACCAGAGGAACGGATGGGGTTCAAACCCGTGGCGAGTGAGTGGTAGAACTCCAAGTCAGTGGTTTGTTTACAGTCGTGTGATTGCCAGTAAGGTTTACAGCTCTCAGTCTATCCTTCTTTCTCCATTCTCACCAATATATTTACATCCATTCTGTACCATAAAGTTGTTAATTTATTTTTTATAGTTCCTTGATAATATGAGAAGCCACGAAAGCGCTTGGAATTTCGCTATTTTTTTCATAGTGGTTGGTTTGTGTGCATTAAGACGCAAGTTCAGCATTTGGGAATCTTTATTGATGGAACGTACCGCCTACACAGCAGGCTTCTTCAGCCGAGTACAGAGGCAGCAGGTGTAGTACACAAGTGTTGTACAGGTGTCGGAATTTTAGACCAGAGCCGAGCACCACAGTACACAAATAACTCACACGTAGTAGCTTGCCACGACGTGTCGGTCCGACTTGTAAATGGTACAAGTCGGACCGAAACGTCGTCGTAAGCTCCTCTCTCCCATGTGCAGCCACGGTATTCTGTCTTTCTGTTCTCTGAGCAGCTTAATATAAGTGAGGTCTTACTAGTGGTGTGTAGAGCTGTAGTTTAACCTCTGAACTTCTGTTACTTATACTTCTTGATATAAATCCTAATGGATCTGTCAATATTATTCCAGGCTGACACAATGTTGTCTTCGCTGTGGAGTTCTGCTTATTGTGACTCCCAGGTCTTGCTTAGTCTTCTATGACCAATTTCTGAATCACCCAGTTTATAAGGCAGTCAGGTCCAAGTAACTTACTGGCCCAAGCTAGTCAGGTCCAAGTAACTTACTGGCCCAAGCCAGTCAGGTCCAAGTAACTTACTGGCCCAAGCTAGTCAGGTCCAAGTAACCTACTGACCCAAGCCAGTCAGGTCCAAGTAACCTACTGACCCAAGCCAGTCAGGTCCAAGTAACCTACTGACCCAAGCCAGTCCGGTCCAAGTAACCTACTGACCCAAGCCAGTCCGGTCCAAGTAACCTACTGACCCAAGCCAGTCCGGTCCAAGTAACCTACTGGCCCAAGCCAGTCATTTCCAACTCATTCGTGAGGGTTACTTTGATCACCAAGGATTGGGACTTTGTACTTACCTCGTCTAAATCTTTCTGAAGTTCAGTCATGTCTCTCCCTGAAGCCATTAACCCTCCTCAAGGCTCCTGATATATCCTCCTCACCGTCAATAAAGACACAGCTTGCGGGTTAGTCCTTCACGTTTCGCTCACCAGGGGACCTTATCAATTCAGAGCGGCAGGTTGGTTAATGGGGTTTAAAGACTATCGACTCCACAAGATCATTAAGGTTACACTCGACCTTAATGAGGCCAGTCAAAGGTAACTTTAATAACCGTTAGACTGATTGATTAATGTAATCTCTAACTGTATATACATTCAGTGAGAGATACACACCTGACAGTGTGTATATCCTGAGACGGAGACACAGGAGGCTTAGAACTAGGTGGGGCTGTCAGGTTGTGTCAGTTCCAGGCACTAACAACACTGGTAAACCACGCTAGTGTAGACTAACCTCGCGTCTGGAGGAGCAATACACATATCTAACACTTGTGTATCTTCATCTGCCTAAACGTTTCGCCTGAGCAGCAGGCTTCCTCAGCCCAGAACAGAGATGACCTAACACAGGTTTTTAAGCTGTGTCTGGTGTTGTGATGGGAAGGAGGGAGGGAGGGAGGGAGGGAGGGAGGGTGATGAGGAAGTGTGGAGGGAGCTGACAGCTGACGTCTTCCTAGAAGGGCAGAGAATGTCAGGTAAAGTTGAGTGATTGGTGAGTCACCAACACTGTATTGTTCACACTAGGAATGTGGCCCACCACGTGTGTGTGTGTGAGTGTGTGTGTGTGTGTGTGTGTGTGTGTGTGTGTGTGTGTGTGTGTGTGTGTGTGTGTGTGTGTGTGTGTGTGTGTGTGTCAGAAGCCTCTTCACTTCTTCCTCGGTTGTGTGTGTGTGTGTGTGTGTGTGTGTGTGTGTGTGTGTGTGTGTGTGTGTGTGTGTCGGGTGTGTGTGTGTGTGTGTGTGTGTGTGTGTGTGTGTGTGTGTGTGTGTGTGTGTGTGTGTGTGTGTGTGTGTGTGTGTGCGTGTGTGTGTGTGTATGTGTGTGCTCCTGTGTGTGTGTGTGTGTGTGTGTGTGTGTGTGTAACATGATTCATCTGTGTGTGTGTGTGTGTGTGTGTGTGTGTCCTGTCTTGCTACTTTCTCTAGTTTCTTCACGTGTGCTAGGTGTGGGTGTGCCGCATACTCCAATATGGGCCTAACGTGTGTACAGGGTCCTGAATGATTCCTTATTAAGATGTGTGTGTCTTGCTAGGCGCCCATATGCTGCAGCAGTTATTTGGTTGATGTGCGCTTCAGGAGATGTGCCTGGTGTTATACTCACCCCAAGATCTTTTTCCTTGAGTGAGGTTTGTAGTCTCTGACCCCCTAGACTGTACTCCGTCTGCGGCCTTCTTTGCCCTTCCCCAATCTTCATGACTTTGCACTTGGTGGGATTGAACTCCAGGAGTCAATTGCTGGACCAGGTCTGCAGCCTTTCCAGATCCCTTTGTATTTCTGCCTGGTCTTCGATCGAGTGAATTCTTCTCATCAACTTCACGTCATCTGCAAACAGGGACACCTCAGAGTCTATTCCTTCCGTCATGTCGTTCACAAATACCAGAAACAGCACTGGTCCTAGGACTGACCCCTGCGGGACCCCGCTGGTCACAGGTGCCCACTCTGACACCTCGCCACGTACCATGACTCGCTGCTGTCTTCCTGACAAGTATTCCCTGATCCATTGTAGTGCCTTCCCTGTTATCCCTGCTTGGTCCTCCAGTTTTTGCACCAAGCTCTTGTGTGGAACTGTGTCAAACGCCTTCTTGCAGTCCAAGAAAATGCAATCTACCCACCCCTCTCTCTCTTGTCTTACTGCTGTCACCATGTCATAGAACTCCAGTAGGTTTGTGACACAGGATTTCCCGTCCCTGAAACCATGTTGGCTGCTGTTGATGAGATCGTTCCTTTCTAGGTGTTCCACCACTCTTCTCCTGATAATCTTCTCCATGATTTTGCATACTATACATGTCAGTGACACTGGTCTGTAGTTTAATGCTTGATGTCTGTCTCCTTTTTTAAAGATTGGGACTACATTTGCTGTCTTCCATGCCTCAGGCAATCTCCCTGTTTCGATAGATGTATTGAATATTGTTGTTAGAGGTACACATAGTGCCTCTGCTCCCTCTCTCAATACCCATGGAGAGATGTTATCTGGCCCCATTGCCTTTGAGGTATCTAGCTCACTCAGAAGCCTCTTCACTTCTTCCTCGGTTGTGTGCACTGTGTCCAGCACATGGTGGTGTACCCCACCTCTCCGTCTTTCTGGAGCCCCTTCTGTCTCCTCTGTGAACACTTCTTTGAAACTCTTGTTGAGTTCCTCACATACTTCACGGTCATTTCTTGTGTGTGTGTGTATGTGTGTGTGTGTGTGTGTGTGTGTGTGTGTGTGTGTGTGTGTGTGTGTGAGTGTGTGTGTGTGTGTGTGTGTGTGTGTGTGTGTGTATTTATGTGTGTTTGGTGTGTCTACACTTATTTCTACTCTCCTATTTAGTGTTTCGAAGGGTCACGTCTCAGCTCCTGGCCTTGTCTTTTAGTCGTTGCCTAAGGTATGACAGCATCCACAAAAGTGGATGCTGTCATACCTGTACCTCAAGCTGTGTATGGAGTCTGCCTCCACCATTTCTTTGTCTTAGTCACTACCGAAGGTTGAGACAAACATAACATCTCCAAGACTAGTCTTGGTCTTTATCTTCCAACTTTGCTCTCTTGTACGCATTTCCCGCCTCTCAAACAGCGCATACAACCTGTCAGGTCCTCTAAGCATTGTGTTATCGTGTCTTATTACAGTCACCACGTTCAGTTCTCTTTAGATTTCTTCGTGATTCCTTCCCACTAGCTCCGGGACTAGTTTTGTTGCCAACCTCTGCCCATTCTCAAGTTGCTCAGCGTAGTTTATAGACAGTGGGTTCCATGCTGGTGCTGCACACTCTAACATAGGTCGGACACTTAGGCCTCTGTAAGGCTGCGAATGTTTCATAAAAATTTTAAAAAGCTAATCTTAGACTGACAAAACACAGAGGCAGTTTGGTTGATGGTGATATGCTCGGTACTATGCTCACCCTAAGACCCTCTTATAGTGAGATTTGCAGTCTCCGTCCACCGAGGTTGTGCTCAGTTTCAGGTCATCTACTACACCAGTCATGATAATTGTGGGTCACCTGTTCACAATCAGTCAAGAATACTTCATCACACTGAGTATATCTAAACACCTCAAACTGATTACCTCAAACTTCTCCTCTCCTTACCCATTTCTACTTTGTATTGGACTGATGAAGTCACTGTGTGGCGAAACATTTCTTCAATAAAGATTCCCATGTGTTGCATAAGTGTCTCAATTCTTCATATCTCAGTGTATACACCGAGATATACACCTCACGGTGCGGGTGTCCTGTCCTTTCCTCGACACCAATTTTCACAAGTTTGCTTTGGGCGGGGTTGAACTCCAGCAGCTACGTATTGTCTGTGGTTGCTGTTGTGGTTGTTGTTGTTGTTGCTGTCGTTGGTTTATGTTGGGAAAGAGTCGTCACATTATCTATCAACAGGCACACACCATACCCTGCCTGCCATAATGTATTCTATCGTCCACTGCCGCACTTGCCTGGGTATTCTTACCTGCTCCTCCAAGTTTAACTTAGCAATGTATGTGAAATACCTTCTTGCAGTCCAGGAAAATGCAGTCAACCATCCCAGACTTACAACTATCCTCCCCTTCTCTGTCTCTGCGTCTCTCCCTCTCTGCCACATACCCCCTCCCTCCTCACTTCCGTTCCTTCCCCAGTACAAAACTTTCCATTATGCTTCTGCTGGTTCCTGGTACGTGTGAGAGTTTCCATGACTGAGGTGACTGTGTTTATCTTCAGTTAGTTCCAGGGAACCAGACAACAGTTGTGTGAACCTGACGTGAGTTGACTCCATCAGTGGTGGTGGTGGTTGATGGGGTGGTAGTTGTGGTTGATGGTGGTGTTAGTGGTGCTTGATGGTGGTGGTAGTGGTTGTAATGGTTGATGGTGGTAGTGGTGGTTGATGGTGGTAGTGGTGGTTGATGGTGGTAGTGGTGGTTGATGGTGGTAGTGGTGGTTGATAGTGGTAGGGGTGGTCGATGGTGGTAGTGGTGGTTGATGGTGGCAGTGGTGTTTGTGGTGGTTGATAGTAGTAGTGGTGGTAGTGGTGGTTGATGGTGGTTGATGGTGATTGATAGTGGTAATAGTGGTTGTGGTGGTTGATGGCGGTAGTGGTGGTTGATGGTGGTAGTGATGATTGATGGTGGTAGTGGTGGTTGATGGTGGTTGATGGTGGTAGCGGTGGTCGATGTGGTAGTGGTGGTTGATGGTGGTGGTTGATGGTGGTAGTGGTGGTTGTGGTGGATGATGGTAGTGGTGGTTGATGGTGGTAGTGGTGGTTGTGGTGGATGATGGTAGTGGTGGTTGTTGGTGGTAGTGGTGGTTGCAGTGATTGATGGTAATGGTGGTTGATGGTGGTAGTGGTGGTGGTAAACAGACGTACACAAATACACACACACGCACACACACACACACACACACACACACACACACACACACACACACACACACACACACACACACACACACACACACACACACACACTTTCTATAGAAGCCACCCAACCAGGTCAACCCCAGTGCAACCAAACACTCTAAATCAAAACACCCATGCCACATCCAATGCCCCCACCCACTACATTACAAACTTCACCCCCACAGCAACAACCCATAGTTCCTTACCAGGTCTCCCACTTCCCCAACCCCAATATACTTCCCAGACCACAGTCTTAGAAAAGAAGTTGAAGGTGTGGTATACAAATGCAGATGGAATAACAAATAAGTATGAGGAGTGGCACGAAAGAATCAAAGAGACATCCCCAGACATAATAGCACTCACAGAAACAAAACTCACCAGAATAATAACAGATTCAATCTTTCCATCCGGATATCAAATCCTCAAGAAAGACAGAGGGAGGAGAGGGGGAGGAGGAGTTGCACTGCTCATTAAAAACCAGTGGGGTTTTGAGAAAATGGAAGGAATGGATGGCATGGGCGAAAGGGACTACTTAATAGGAACAATCCAGTCTGAGGGACATAAGGTGATAATTGCAGTAATGTACAACCCACCCCAGAACTGCAGGAGGCCAAGAGAAGAATACGATGAGAGCAACAGAGCAATGATCGACACACTAGCCGAGGTGGCCAGGAGAGCACACATGGGGGGAGCAAAGTTACTAGTTATGGGTGATTTCAATCACAAGGAGATTGACTGGGAAAACCTGGAGCCCCATGGGGGTCCCGAAACATGGAGAGCCAAGATGATGGATGTGGTACTGGAGAACCTCATGCATCAACATGTTAGAGACACTACCAGAGAGAGAGGAGAGGATGAACCAGCAAGGTTGGACCTTGTATTCACCATGAGTAGTTCGGACATCGAGGGTATCATGTATGAAAGGCCCCTGGGAGCTAGTGATCATGTGGTTCTGTGCTTCGACTACATAGTTGAGCTCCAAGTGGAGAGAGTAGCAGGAATAGGCTGGGAAAAACCAAACTACAAAAGGGGGAACTACTCAGGCATGAGGAACTTCCTTCAAGACATTCAGTGGGAAAGGGAACTGACAGGAAAACCAGTACAAGAAATGATGGACTATGTAGCAACAAAATGCAAGGAGGCAGAGGAGAGGTTTGTTCCCAAGGGAAACAGAAATAATGGGAAGAACAGAACGAGTCCTTGGTTCACCCAAAGGTGTAGGGAGGCAAAAACTAGGTGTACTAGAGAATGGAGAAGGTACAGAAGACAGAGAACTCAGGAAAATAAAGAAATCAGCCGAAGAGCCAGAAACGAATATGCACAGAAAAGAAGGGAGGCTCAGAGACAATATGAAAATGACATAGCATAAAAAGTCAAGACTGACCCGAAGCTGTTGTACAGCCACATCAGGAGGAAAACAACAGTCAAGGACCAGGTAATCAGACTGAGGAAGGGTGATGGGGAATTCACAAGAAACGACCGAGAGGTATGTCAGGAGCTCAACACGAGATTTAAAGAAGTATTTACAGTGGAAACCAGTAGGACTCCAAGAAATCAGAACAGGGGGGCACACCAGCAAGTGCTGGATGAGGTACATATAACCAAGGAGGAGGTGAAGAAGCTGCTATGCGAACTTGACACCTCAAAGGCGGTGGGACCAGACAACATCTCTCCATGGGTCCTTAAAGAGGGAGCAGAGATATTGTGTGAGCCATTAACAAAGATCTTCAACACATCATTTGAAACTGGGCAACTCCCTGAGGTATGGAAAATGGCAAATGTAGTCCCAATTTTTAAAAAGGGAGACAGACATGAGGCACTAAACTACAGACCTGTATCACTAACGTGTATAGTATGCAAGGTCATGGAGAAGATCATCAGGAGGAGAGTGGTGGGGCTCCTGGAAAGAAACAAGTGTATAATTGACAACCAGCACGGTTTCAGGGAAGGAAAATCCTGTGTCACAAACCTACTAGAGTTTTATGACAAGGTGACAGAAGTAAGACAAGAGAGAGAGGGGTGGATCGACTGCGTATTTTTGGACTGCAAGAAGGCCTTCGACACAGTTCCTCACAAGAGGTTACTGTAAAAGCTAGAGGACCAGGCACACATAACAGGAAAGGCACTGCAATGGATCAGAGAATACCTGACAGGGAGGCAACAACGAGTCATGGTACGCGACGAGGTGTCAGAGTGGGCGCCTGTGACAAGCGGGGTTCCACAGGGGTCAGTCCTAGGACCTGTGCTGTTCTTGGTATACGTGAACGACATAACGGAAGGGATAGACTCAGAAGTGTCCTTGTTTGCAGATGATGTGAAGTTAATGAGAAGAATCGAATCGGACGAGGATCAGGCAGGACTACAAAGAGACCTGGACAGGCTACAAGCCTGGTCCAGCAACTGGCTCCTTGAATTTAACCCTGCCAAATGCAAAGTCATGAAGATTGGGGAAGGGCAAAGAAGACCGCAGACACAATATAGTTTAGATGGCCAAAGACTGCAAACCTCACTCAAGGAAAAAGATCTGGGGGTGAGTATAACACCGAGCATATCTCCTGAGGCGCACATCAATCAGATAACTGCTGCAGCATACGGGCGCCTGGCAAACCTACGGATAGCGTTCCGATACCTCAGTAAGGATTCGTTTAAGACTCTGTACACCATCTACGTCAGGCCCATACTGGAGTATGCAGCACCAGTTTGGAATCCACACCTAGTCAAGCACGTCAAGAAATTAGAGAAAGTGCAAAGGTTTGCAACAAGACTAGTCCCAGAGCTACGGGGATTGTCCTATGAAGAAAGGTTGAGGGAAATCGGCCTGACGACACTGGAGGCCAGGAGGGTCAGGGGAGACATGATAACGACATATAAAATACTGCGTGGAATAGACGAGGTGGACAAAGACGGGATGTTCCAGAGATGGGACACAGACACAAGAGGTCACAATTGGAAGTTGAAGACTCAGATGAATCAAAGGGATGTTAGGAAGTATTTCTTCAGTCATAGAGTAGTCAGGCCATGGAATAGCCTAGAAAGTGACGTAGTGGAGGCAGGAACCATACATAGTTTTAAGGCGAGGTATGATAGAGCTCATGGGGCAGGGAGAGAGAGGACCTAGTAGCAATCAGCGAAGAGGCTGGGCCAGGAGCTGTGACTCGACCCCTGCAACCACAAATAGGTGAGTACAAATAGGTGAGTACACACACACACGCACACACACACACACAGACACACAGACACACACACACACACACACACACACACACACACACACACAAAGTCATGGAGAAGATTGTCAGGAGAAGAGTGGTGGAACACCTAGAAAGAAATGATCTCATCAACAGCAGCCAACATGGTTTTAGAGACGGGAAATCCTGTGTCACAAACCTACTGGAGTTCTATGACATGGTGACAGCAGTAAGACAAGAGAGAGAGAGAGGGGTGGGTGGATTGCATTTTCTTGGACTGCAAGAAGGCGTTTAACACAGTTCCACACAAGAGATTAGTGCAAAAACTGGAGGACCAAGCAGGGATAACAGGGAAGGCACTACAATGGATCAAGGAATACTTGTCAGGAAGACAGCAGCGAGTAATGGTACGTGGCGAGGTGTCAGAGTGGTCACCTGTGACCAGCGGGGTCCCACAGAGGTCAGTCTTAGAACCAGTGCTGTTTCTGGTATTTGTGAACGACATGACGGAAGGAATAAACTCCGAGGTGTCACTGTTTGCAGACGACGTGAAGTTGATGAGAAGAATTCACTCGATCGAAGACCAGGCAGAACTACAAAGGGATCTGGACAGGCTGCAGACCTGGTCCAGCAATTGGCTCCTGGAGTTCAATCCCACCAAGTGCAAAGTCATGAAGATTGGGGAAGGGCAAAGAAGACCGCAGACGGAGTACAGTCTAGCGGGCCAGAGACTACAGATCTCACTCAATGAAAAATGTCTTGGGGTGAGTATAACACCAGGCACATCTCCTGAAGCGCACATCGACCAAATAACTGCTGCAGCATATGGGCGCCTGGCAAACCTCAGAACAGCATTCCGACATCTTAATAAGGAATCGTTCAGGAACCTGTACACCGTGTACGTTAGGCCCATGTTGGAGTATGCGGCACCAGTTTGGAACCCCACACCTAGCCAAACACGTAAAGAAACTAGAGAAAGTGCAAAGGTTTGAGACAAGACTAGTCCCAGAGCTAAGAGGTGTGTCCTACGAGGAGAGGTTAAGGGAAATCAACCTGACAACACTGGAGGACAAGAGAGATAGGGGGGACATGATAACGACTTACAAAATACTGAGAGGAACTGACAAGGTGGACAAAGACAGGATGTTCCAGAGACTGGACACAGCAACAAGGGGACACAGTTGGAAGCTGAAGACACAGATGAATCACAGGGATGTTAGGAAGTATTTCTTCAGCCACAGAGTAGTCAGGAAGTGGAATAGTTTGGGAAGCGATGTAGTGGAGGCAGGATCCATACATAGCTTTAAGCATAGGTACGATAAAGCTCATGGTTCAGGGAGAGTGACCTAGTAGCGACCAGTGAAGAGGCGGGGCCAGGAGCTTGGACTCGACCCCTGCAACCTCAATTAGGTGAGTACAACTAGGTGAGTACACACACACACACACACAGACACACACACACACACACACACACACACACACACACACACAAACACACACACACACACACAGCCAAGCAAGTGATGTAGTGGAGGCAGGAACCATACATGGCTTTAAGACGAGGTATGACAAAGCTTAGGAAGCAGAGAGAGAGAGGACCTAGTAGCGATCAGTGAAAAGGCGGCTTCAGGAACTGAGTCTCGACCCCTGCAACCAAAATTAGGTGAGCAATTAGATGAGTACAACATCTCTCCGTGGGTCCTTAGAGAGGGAGCAGAGACACTGTGTGTGCCACTAACCAAAATGTGAGTTTTGCAGCCTTTGACCTCCTAGCCTGTACTCCGTCGGCGGTCTTCGTAGTCCTTCCCCAAACTTCATGACTTTGCACTTGCTGGGGTTAAACTCCAGGAGCCATTTGTTGTTCCAGGTTTGCAGCCTGTCCAGATTCCTTTGTAGATTTACCTGATCCTCGTCCACTTGTACTCTCCTCATTAGCTTCACATCGTCTGCAAACAGGATCACATCTGAATCTATCCCTTTTGTCACAAATACTAGAAACTGCACCGGACCTAGGGCTGACCCCTGTGGAACTCCACTCGAAACATACACCCACTCTGATACCTCCTCACGTATGAACATTCCCTATTTCCTTCCTGTCAGGTATTCCCTGATTCACTACAGTACTTTCCCTTCCTATTCCTTTCTGCTCCTCTAACTTTTCATCCAGTCTCTTGTTTGGTACTGTATCGAAAGCCGTCTTACAGTCTAAGTAGATGCAGTGTACTCATCCCTCTCTCTCCTGTTTTACTTCTTTCACCTTATCGTAGAACTCCAGTAGGAATGTGATGCAGGATTCCCCCTCCCTGAAGCCGTGCTGGTTGTCATGTATGAGTCCGTTGGTTTCTAGGTGTTCCACTATTTTTCTGATAATCTTCTCCATAACTTTACATACTATAAGTGTCAACGACACAAGTTTAGTTTAGTGCAGCCTGTCTGTTTTCATTCTTAAAAACTGGGACAACGTTTACTGTCTTTCACACCTCAGGCAGTTGCTCTGTTTCAATAGCTTTACTGAAGATTATTCTTAATGGCACACAAAGTGTGTCTGCTCTCTCTTTCAGGACCCACGGAGAGATGTTATCTGGGGCCCACCGACTTCGAGGTATCTAGTTCACCTAATGGTTTCTTCACCTCCTCCTCGGTTGTGTGCAGTGTGTCCAGCACTTGCTGGTGCACCCTACCACCTTTCTGTCTCCACTGTGAATACCTCCCTGAATCGTAAGCTCTTTACATACTTCTTGGTCGTTCCCTATGAGCTCCCTTCTTTCTTTTCTCAGCCTGATCACCTAGTCCCTGACTGTTGTTTTCCTCCTGGTGCGGCTGTATAACAGCTTTGGGTTAGATCTGGCTTTTGATGCTGTCATTCTCGTAATGACGCTGGGCCTCTCTCCTTATCCATGCATATTCTTTGCCTTCTATACTTTTTGCATCCTCTTGCACACTTGACATTAGCGTCTCCACACCTCCTGGTAAACCATGGACTCACTCTGGTCTTCCAGTTGTTTCTGTTGCCTCTGGGCACGAAGTTCTCCTCTGCCTCTTTGCCAGTGAATTTGTGTGTGTGTGTGTGTACTCACCTATTTGTGGTTACGGAGGTCGAGTCATAGCTCCTGGCCCCGCCTCTTCACTGATCGCTATTAGGTTGTCTCTCTCCCTGCTCCATGAGCTTTATAATACCTCGTCTTAAAACTGTGTATGGTTCCCGCCTCCGCTACGTCACTTTCCAGACTATTCCACTTCCTGACAACTCTATGACTGAAGAAATACTCCCTAACATCCCTTTGACTCATCTAAGTCTTCAACTTCCAGTTGTGACTTCTTGTTTCTGTGTCCCATCTCTAGAACATCCAGTCTTTGTCCACCTGAGTGTCGTGAGGCCGATTTCCCTTAACCTTTCTTCGTATGACATTCCCCTTAGCTCTGGGACTAGTCTTGTTGCAAACTTTTGTACTTTCTGTAATTTGTTGACGTCCTTAACCAGGTGCGGGTTCCAAACTGGTGCTTCATACTCCAGTATGGGTCTGACGTACACAGTGTATAGTGTCTTGAACGATTCCTTACTGAGGTATCGGAATGCTATTCTCAGGTTTGCCAGGCGCCCATATGTTGCAGCAGTTATCTGGTTGATGTGCGTCTCAGGAGATGTGCTCGGTATTATACTCACCTCAAGATCGTTTTCCTTGAGTGAGGTTTGCAGTTTTTAGCCACCTAGACTATACTTTGTCTGTGGTCTTCTTTGCCCTTCCCCTATCTTCATGACTTTACATTTGGCAGGGTTAAATTCAAGAAGCCAGTTGCTGGACCAGGTGTCCAGTCTGTCCAGGTCTCTTTGTAGTCCTGTCTGATCCTCATCCGATTTAATTCTCATTAACTTCACATCATCTGCAAACAGGGAGTGTGTGAGTGTGTACAGTGAGTGTACTCACGGGAGGGTCAAGAACCTGTTACTCATTGCGTGAACCTGGCAGTGAGACAGGTGGGGGTAGGGAGGTCAGTGACTCACTGCATGACCAAGGTGGGGACGGTATTGCAGGGTGGGGAGAGTGGTGAGGGTATGGCAGGGTGGGGAGAGTGGGGAGTGTATGGCAGGGTGGGGAGAGTGGTGAGGGTATGGCAGGGTGGGGAGAGTGGTGAGGGTATGGCAGGGTGGGGAGAGTGGTGAGGGTATGGCAGGGTGGGGAGAGTGGGGAGTGTATGGCAGGGTGGGGAGAGTGGTGAGGGTATGGCAGGGTGGGGAGGACGGGGAAGCATCCTCACTATTGACCTGTTGAAAGTGAATCACGTTTCACCGGAAGTGAATGTGGTGGGCAATGTGAGAAAAGATGACGGAGAGGTAATAATTCTCTTATATATATATATATATATATATATATATATATATATATATATATATATATATATATATATATATATATATATATATATATATATATAGCATCACAGAGAATACTTTCTGACTATCAAAATTTAATTGATTTGTTGGTTGTTGCAGTATTGGTGACTGTTGTTGTTCAGTGGGTGTTGTATTGGTGTTGTTGTATTAATGTTATTTTATTGATGCTGTTGTATTGGTGGTGTTGTATTGGTGATGTTGTATTGGTGGTGTTGTATTAATGTTATTTTATTGATGCTGTTGTATTGGTGTTGTTGTATTGGTGATGTTGTATTGGTGGTGTTGTATTGGTGGTGTTGTATTGGTGTTGTTGTATTAATGTTATTTTATTGATGCTGTTGTATTGGTGATGTTTTATTGGTGGTGTTGTATTAATGTTATTTTATTGATGCTGTTGTATTGGTGTTGTTGTATTGGTGATGTTGTATTGGTGGTGTTGTATTGGTGGTGTTGTATTGGTGTTGTTGTATTAATGTTATTTTATTGATGCTGTTGTATTGGTGATGTTTTATTGGTGGTGTTGTATTAATGTTATTTTATTGATGCTGTTGTATTGGTGTTGTTGTATTGGTGATGTTGTATTGGTGGTGTTGTATTGGTGGTGTTGTATTGGTGGTGTTGTATTGGTGGTGTTGTATTGGTGATGTTGTATTGGTGGTGTTGTATTGGTGATGTTGTATTGGTGGTGTTGTATTGGTGGTGTTGTATTGGTGGTGTTGTATTGGTGGTGTTGTATTGGTGGTGTTGTATTGGTGTTGTTGTATTAATGTTATTTTATTGATGCTGTTGTATTGGTGATGTTTTATTGGTGGTGTTGTATTAATGTTATTTTATTGATGCTGTTGTATTGGTGTTGTTGTATTGGTGGTGTTGTATTGGTGGTGTTGTATTGGTGGTGTTGTATTGGTGGTGTTGTATTGGTGGTGTTGTATTGGTGGTGTTGTATTGGTGATGTTGTATTGGTGGTGTTGTATTGGTGGTGTTGTATTGGTGGTGTTGTATTGGTGGTGTTGTATTGGTGGTGTTGTATTGGTGATGTTGTATTGGTGGTGTTGTATTGGTGGTGTTGTATTGGTGGTGTTGTATTGGTGATGTTGTATTGGTGGTGTTGTATTGGTGGTGTTGTATTGGTGGTGTTGTATTAATGTTATTTTATTGATGCTGTTGTATTGGTGGTGTTGTACTGGTGTTGTTGTATTAATGTTATTTTATTGATGCTGTTGTATTGGTGATGTTTTATTGGTGGTGTTGTATTAATGTTATTTTATTGATGCTGTTGTATTGGTGATGTTTTATTGGTGGTGTTGTATTAATGTTATTTTATTGATGCTGTTGTATTGGTGTTGTTGTATTGGTGGTGTTGTATTGGTGGTGTTGTATTGGTGGTGTTGTATTGGTGGTGTTGTATTGGTGGTGTTGTATTGGTGGTGTTGTATTGGTGATGTTGTATTGGTGGTGTTGTATTGGTGGTGTTGTATTGGTGGTGTTGTATTGGTGGTGTTGTATTGGTGGTGTTGTATTGGTGATGTTGTATTGGTGGTGTTGTATTGGTGGTGTTGTATTGGTGGTGTTGTATTGGTGATGTTGTATTGGTGGTGTTGTATTGGTGGTGTTGTATTGGTGGTGTTGTATTAATGTTATTTTATTGATGCTGTTGTATTGGTGGTGTTTACTGGTGTTGTTGTATTAATGTTATTTTATTGATGCTGTTGTATTGGTGATGTTTTATTGGTGGTGTTGTATTAATGTTATTTTATTGATGCTGTTGTATTGGTGTTGTTGTATTGGTGGTGTTGTATTGGTGGTGTTGTATTGGTGGTGTTGTATTGGTGGTGTTGTATTGGTGGTGTTGTATTGGTGGTGTTGTATTGGTGATGTTGTATTGGTGGTGTTGTATTGGTGATGTTGTATTGGTGGTGTTGTATTGGTGTTGTTGTATTAATGTTATTTTATTGATGCTGTTGTATTGGTGATGTTTTATTGGTGGTGTTGTATTAATGTTATTTTATTGATGCTGTTGTATTGGTGTTGTTGTATTGGTGGTGTTGTATTGGTGGTGTTGTATTGGTGGTGTTGTATTGGTGGTGTTGTATTGGTGGTGTTGTATTGGTGATGTTGTATTGGTGGTGTTGTATTGGTGGTGTTGTATTGGTGGTGTTGTATTGGTGGTGTTGTATTGGTGGTGTTGTATTGGTGATGTTGTATTGGTGGTGTTGTATTGGTGGTGTTGTATTGGTGGTGTTGTATTGGTGATGTTGTATTGGTGGTGTTGTATTGGTGGTGTTGTATTGGTGGTGTTGTATTAATGTTATTTTATTGATGCTGTTGTATTGGTGGTGTTGTACTGGTGTTGTTGTATTAATGTTATTTTATTGATGCTGTTGTATTGGTGATGTTTTATTGGTGGTGTTGTATTAATGTTATTTTATTGATGCTGTTGTATTGGTGTTGTTGTATTGGTGGTGTTGTATTGGTGGTGTTGTATTGGTGGTGTTGTATTGGTGGTGTTGTATTGGTGGTGTTGTATTGGTGGTGTTGTATTAATGTTATTTTATTGATGCTGTTGTATTGGTGGTGTTGTACTGGTGTTGTTGTATTAATGTTATTTTATTGATGCTGTTGTATTGGTGATGTTTTATTGGTGGTGTTGTATTAATGTTATTTTATTGATGCTGTTGTATTGGTGGTGTTGTACTGGTGTTGTTGTATTAATGTTATTTTATTGATGCTGTTGTATTGGTGATGTTTTATTGGTGGTGTTGTATTAATGTTATTTTATTGATGCTGTTGTATTGGTGTTGTTGTATTGGTGGTGTTGTATTGGTGGTGTTGTATTGGTGGTGTTGTATTGGTGGTGTTGTATTGGTGGTGTTGTATTAATGTTATTTTATTGATGCTGTTGTATTGGTGGTGTTGTACTGGTGTTGTTGTATTAATGTTATTTTATTGATGCTGTTGTATTGGTGATGTTTTATTGGTGGTGTTGTATTAATGTTATTTTATTGATGCTGTTGTATTGGTGTTGTTGTATTGGTGGTGTTGTATTGGTGGTGTTGTATTGGTGGTGTTGTATTGGTGGTGTTGTATTGGTGGTGTTGTATTGGTGATGTTGTATTGGTGGTGTTGTATTGGTGGTGTTGTATTGGTGGTGTTGTATTGGTGGTGTTGTATTGGTGGTGTTGTATTGGTGATGTTGTATTGGTGGTGTTGTATTGGTGGTGTTGTATTGGTGGTGTTGTATTGGTGATGTTGTATTGGTGGTGTTGTATTGGTGGTGTTGTATTGGTGGTGTTGTATTAATGTTATTTTATTGATGCTGTTGTATTGGTGGTGTTGTATTGGTGGTGTTGTATTGGTGGTGTTGTATTGGTGGTGTTGTATTGGTGATGTTGTATTAATGTTATTTTATTGATGCTGTTGTATTGGTGGTGTTGTATTGGTGATGTTGTATTGGTGGTGTTGTATTGGTGATGTTGTATTGGTGATGTTGTATTGGTGGTGTTGTATTGGTGGTGTTGTATTAATGTTATTTTATTGATGCTGTTGTATTGGTGGTGTTGTATTGGTGGTGTTGTATTGGTGGTGTTGTATTGGTGATGTTGTATTGGTGGTGTTGTATTGGTGGTGTTGTATTGGTGGTGTTGTATTGGTGGTGTTGTATTGGTGGTGTTGTATTGGTGTTGTACTGGTGGTGTTGTATTGGTGGTGTTGTATTGGTGATGTTGTATTGGTGGTGTTGTATTGGTGGTGTTGTATTGGTGGTGTTGTATTGGTGATGTTGTATTGGTGGTGTTGTATTGGTGGTGTTGTATTGGTGGTGTTGTATTGGTGGTGTTGTATTGGTGGTGTTGTATTGGTGTTGTCTTGGTGGTGTTGTATTGGTGGTGTTGTATTGGTGGTGTTGTATTGGTGGTGTTGTATTGGTGGTGTTGTATTGGTGATGTTGTATTGGTGGTGTTGTATTAATGTTATTTTATTGATGCTGTTGTATTGGTGGTGTTGTATTGGTGGTGTTGTATTAATGTTATTTTATTGATGCTGTTGTATTGGTGGTGTTGTATTGGTAGTGTTGTATTGGTGGTGTTGTATTGGTGGTGTTGTATTGGTGATGTTGTATTGGTGATGTTGTATTGGTGGTGTTGTATTGGTGGTGTTGTATTGGTGGTGTTGTATTGGTGGTGTTGTATTGGTGGTGTTGTATTGGTGGTGTTGTATTGGTGATGTTGTATTGGTGATGTTGTATTGGTGGTGTTGTATTGGTGGTGTTGTATTGGTGGTGTTGTATTGGTGGTGTTGTATTGGTGATGTTGTATTGGTGGTGTTGTATTAATGTTATTTTATTGATGCTGTTGTATTGGTGATGTTGTATTGTTGTTGTTGTATCAATGCTATTTTATTGATGCTGTTGTATTGGTGGTGTTGTATTGGTGGTGTTGTATTGTTGGTGGTTGTGTTGGTGGTGTTGTATTGTTGGTGGTTGTGTTGGTGGTGTTGTATTGTTGGTGGTTGTGTTGGTGGTGTTGTATTGTTGGTGGTTGTGTTGGTGGTGTTGTATTGTTGGTGGTTGTGTTGGTGGTGTTGTATTGTTGGTGGTTGTGTTGGTGGTGTTGTATTGGTGGTGTTGTATTGGTAGTGCTGTATTGGTGGTGTTGTATTGGTAGTGCTGTATTGGTGGTGTTGTATTGGTAGTGCTGTATTGGTGGTGTTGTATTGGTAGTGCTGTATTGGTGGTGTTGTATTGGTAGTGCTGTATTGGTGATGTTGTATTGGTAGTGTTGTATTGGTAGTGTTGTATTGGTGGTGTTGTATAGTAGAGTGTTGTATTGATATTGTATTGGTGGTATTGTATAGTTGGGTGTTGTATTGGTGGTGTTTTATTGGAAGTGCTGTATTAGTGTTGTATTGATGGTGTTGTATTGATGGTGTTGTATTGGCGGTGTTGTATAGTTGTTGTATTGATGATGGTGTTGTGTAGTTGGTTGTATTGATGTATTGGTGTTGTTGTATTGGTGGTGTTACATTGGTTGTGTTGTATTGATGGTGTTGTATTGGTGTTGTTGTATTGAATGTGACTGACAACAGCAGGTCCTTGCATCAAGGCAATCAAACAGCTTGCTTGAACAATATGACGACACATCACCAAACAGCAGTAATGTTTGAAGCAACAATGACCAGCACAGCGTCAGGCAAGGAATCAAGGAGAACAAAACGACCCTAACTGGGGACCTTCAACAGATCCTCAGAATAACCATAAAACTCCCCTTATTACTGAAACTGAGTTCAGCCATTCTAATCTCCCGACAGTGCATAGATGCCAGAACAATGTAGGTTGAGAGTTGAACTTGGGACCAGAGATATAGAGAGTGTTCCACGACACACAGTCACTGAAAACGTCAAATATCTATGTCTAAATAATTCTTTGTAAACAAAGCTAGGACATAACACGAGCTGACAGAACAGAGATGTTTCTTGAAGGAGAAACAGATAGAGAGAGGAAGAGGCAAGGCCAGCAGATCCGACATCAGGTGACTGGTAGCAGCTCACCCCTGATAACAACTGTGAAACAAGCGGGCAGATAGCAGCACTGACAGCCAGTCAAAACTCTCCACCAACGAGCACAATGAGACATGCAGTTGCTACATCCTACCTACATACATAAGCTAATAATATAAACCAAATAACAATATGAAGCGTGAAATATCCACTTTACCTATTAATTAAGAGATCAGCAATATAAGAAGGAAAAACAATATATAAAGAGTAATTATTGGAGCTGCTACACACTTCACTTAATTTATTATGCTGCTTTAAAAAGCTTTTCAACACTTGTCCACACAAGGGCTTTACTTTCTAGCATTATTGTAGATATTATTGTTGATATTAATATTAATATAAAAATTTATATTAATGTTGATATTAATATTACAATATTAATAGCAATCGTCTGAGTAATAACATTATTATACCCATTTCTCATCATCATTATACCCATTTCTCATCATCATTATACCCATTTCTCATCATCATTATACCCATTTCTCATCATCATTATACCCATTCCTCATCATCATTATACCCATTCCTCATCATCATTATACCCATTCCTCATCATCATTATACCCATTCCTCATCATCATTATACCCATTCCTCATCATCATTATACCCATTCCTCATCATCATTATACCCATTCCTCATCATCATTATACTCATTCTCCATCATTGTTATACCCAATTCTCAACATCATTATACCCATTCCCTATCATCCTCGTCATTATACCCAATCCTCATCATCCCAATTATTATACCCATTCCCCATCACAGAGTCATTATACCCATTCTCCATTTCCCATTATTATAACCATGCCCCATCCACTATGATTACGCAAATTCCCCTCACCATCCTCCTCCTTTAAGTGAACGATAACCATAGCAAGTGGAGTTACAGCTGGTACTGGAGGGGCAGGTGGAGTTACAGCTGGTACTGGAGGGGCAGGTGGAGTTACAGCTGGTACTGGAGGGGCAGGTGGAGTTACAGCTGGTACTGGAGGGGCAGGTGGAGTTACAGCTGGTACTGGAGGGGCAGGTGGAGTTACAGCTGGTACTGGAGGGGCAAGTGGAGTTACAGCTGGTACTGGAGGGGCAGGTGGAGTTACAGCTGGTAGTGGAGGGGCACGTGGAGTTACAGCTAGTACTGGAGGGGCAGGTGGAGCTACAGCTGGTACTGGAGGGGCAAGTGGAGTTACAGCTGGTACTGGAGGGGCAGGTGGAGTTACAGCTGGTACTGGAGGGGCAAGTGGAGTTACAGCTGGTACTGGAGGGGCAAGTGGAGTTACAGCTGGTACTGGAGGGGCAGGTGGAGTTACAGCTGGTACTGGAGGGGCAGGTGGAGTTACAGCTGGTACTGGAGGGGCAGGTGGAGTTACAGCTGGTACTGGAGGGGCAGGTGAAGTTACAGCTGGTACTGGAGGGGCAGGTGAAGTTACAGCTGGTACTGGAGGGGCAGGTGGAGTTACAGCTGGTACTGGAGGGGCAGGTGAAGTTACAGCTGGTACTGGAGGGGCAGGTGGAGTTACAGCTGGTACTGGAGGGGCAGGTGAAGTTACAGCTGGTACTGGAGGGGCAGGTGGAGTTACAGCTGGTACTGGAGGGGCAGGTGGAGTTACAGCTGGTACTGGAGGGGCAGGTGGAGTTACAGCTGGTACTGGAGGGGCAGGTGAAGTTACAGCTGGTACTGGAGGGGCAGGTGAAGTTACAGCTGGTACTGGAGGGGCAGGTGGAGTTACAGCTGGTACTGGAGGGGCAGGTGAAGTTACAGCTGGTACTGGAGGGGCAGGTGGAGTTACAGCTGGTACTGGAGGGGCAGGTGAAGTTACAGCTGGTACTGGAGGGGCAGGTGGAGTTACAGCTGGTACTGGAGGGGCAGGTGGAGTTACAGCTGGTACTGGAGGGGCAGGTGGAGTTACAGCTGGTACTGGAGGGGCAGGTGAAGTTACAGCTGGTACTGGAGGGGCAGGTGAAGTTACAGCTGGTACTGGAGGGGCAGGTGGAGTTACAGCTGGTACTGGAGGGGCAGGTGAAGTTACAGCTGGTACTGGAGGGGCAGGTGGAGTTACAGCTGGTACTGGAGGGGCAGGTGAAGTTACAGCTGGTACTGGAGGGGCAGGTGAAGTTACAGCTGGTACTGGAGGGGCAGGTGAAGTTACAGCTGGTACTGGAGGGGCAGGTGGAGTTACAGCTGGTACTGGAGGGGCAGGTGAAGTTACAGCTGGTACTGGAGGGGCAGGTGGAGTTACAGCTGGTACTGGAGGGGCAGGTGAAGTTACAGCTGGTACTGGAGGGGCAGGTGAAGTTACAGCTGGTACTGGAGGGGCAGGTGAAGTTACAGCTGGTACTGGAGGGGCAGGTGGAGTTACAGCTGGTACTGGAGGGGCAGGTGAAGTTACAGCTGGTACTGGAGGGGCAGGTGGAGTTACAGCTGGTACTGGAGGGGCAGGTGAAGTTACAGCTGGTACTGGAGGGGCAGGTGAAGTTACAGCTGGTACTGGAGGGGCAGGTGAAGTTACAGCTGGTACTGGAGGGGCAGGTGAAGTTACAGCTGTGTGAAGGCTTACTCAGCCCTGTAACAACTTCAGTCAGTATTACCAAGGCTGGCTCCTCCTCAGGAAAATTAATGTATAGAAAAAGAAATAATAACAGACAAACATAAACACTTTATTATATAGAAAATATAAAATATAAAACACTTAAATATGAAATATTAATCCTACATTAAAGAAAATGAAAAATGAAAAATATAAATGATAACTGAATTCAACGCTAATATATATAGGGATGTCTGGTGTTGGTGACACTGTTGTTGAAATCGTAGCCGTTGCTGATGATGGGGGGGGGGTCGCCGGTGTTGGTTACAACCCACTGGCTAGTTCTTCACAGTATCGCCGTGAGTATTCTATCCCGATGACAGGAAAGCAGGTTCTTTACCGCTGCAATGATGAGGGGTTACGTCCTGCATTTTCATACAGGTGCACAGGTAATTAAATCCAAAATGGGACGTCTCCAGGACGTTAGACCGTCTCCTGTTCTTCTCGTTGATTGACAGGTGACCCTCACTGTCATCCAAGCTGGAAAGATAGACAGGTTACCCACTGCTTAAGAAATCACTCTCCATGGCAAGTACAATACCCAAAAGATGTGGTGATTATTACAACAGTCAACCTAGAGCAAGACTGAAAGGACTAAGTTTATTATTGGTCAAAAGTGAAGCTTTCAACCAATAAATCCTCTAGAATACAAGGCAGGCATGTACTTACAGTAGTGCTGGGAGCTGTGAGTCGAGTGATTTACTGTTTGACCAGAGCCCCACACGTCACCTTTCGGGGGGGGGAAGAGGGAGGGGAAGGGATAGTGGGAGCTAGACTGACCCTACCTTAACAAGCAGCCGGCAGTCAAACTATCACTTTCAGGGAGGGCGAAAAAAGGCGGGAAAAACGGGAGCTTGACTTAACCTACCTTAACTAGTAGCCGGAAATGAAACTATCGTTACTATATCTCTACTCCTATCTATTGAACTTTTCCCTCACACTCCCCCATACCAAGACTTACAGTCAAGGAGTATAAGAAGAATAGGCGAGGAAAAAGTTCTAACATGTGGAAGTCGCGTAAGGCAACAAATCTTCTACTGACTGTCACGACTTAACCAGAGAAATAATTGGATGAACCATTGATATATACAATATGGAACTTAAAAGCCTGGAGTGCCAATGTCCACCTCAAGAGGCGACTGTTGGTTCCCTTAAAAGTTTCTAGGTATATCAAAGGTTTGTGGTCCGTTTCTAAAATGAATTCTTTTCCCAGCAAATAAAATTTAAGTTTGGAGATACCCCACACAAGGGCTAAACATTCCTTTTCTATTGTGGAGTATCTTGTTTCTGCGGGAAGGAGTTTCTGGCTTAGGAAGCATACAGGGAAGGGAGTACCATCATGGTATTGTAGTAACACCGCACCTAAGCCAGTATTGGAGGCATCAGTTCTTAAACAAAATGTTTTATTAATATCTGGAATCTTAAGTATAGGGTCTTTCGAAAAGATACTTTTAATCTCATTAAACTTTTCCCGAGCTACGTCAGAAAGTTCAAGAGGTTCCTTCACAGACTTTTTAAGGAAGTCGGATAAGATGCCTGTAAGATCAGTAAGGTTCGGGATAAACCGTGCATAAAATTTACAGAACCAAGAAAGCTACGCATGAGCTTCTTGGTTTTGGGGAATTTAAATTCTAATAAAGCTTTGATCTTAATTGGGAGAGGCTGCAGAGTGTTATTAGAAAGTATCAGTCCAAGATATCTAATCTTGTTATACCCAAGGAAGCATTTCTTCGGCTTGGCAGTGAGGCCATGTGAGCGTAACCTACGCAAAACTGATGTTAATGTTTGGATATGTTCGCCCCACGTGGATGTCATTACATAAATGTTATCAAAATAAACTGAAACATTTGGCATATTACCCAAGAACTTTCTCATCAGTCTCACGTAGGTAGCACAGGCAGTTACCAACCCGAAAGGCATAGTTCTATATTGCATCAGTCCTTGGTGTGTAGGAAAAGCGGTGTACTGCTTAGAAGAAGGATCTAACATTACTTGATGATATGCCTGCGCAATATTAATCTCTGAAAAGAAGGAAGAGTCATAAAATTTGTGTAGATCGTTATCTATTAAGGGCATAGGCTCAGCATCCCACCGAGTTATAGCATTAAGGCCTCTGAAGTCAATAGCAAGTCTATATGAATTATCCGCCTTCTTAACCATGACTACTGGTGAACAATATGCAGATACTTAAGGTTCAATGATCTTTAGTTTTAATAATTTGTCTACCTCTCGGTCAAATGCATCCCTAAGGTGAACTGGAACAGGGTATAATTTCCGTTTGATAGGATTGTCCGTCACTAAGTCAATCTTATGGACTACCGTGGAGGTAACACCTGGAATATCAGTAAAGACGTCTGAAAAGTTACTCACACATTGAAGTAGTTCATGTCCCTTATGGTCATCCAAAGATTCATTAATATTAATGTTGGTTGCGTCCGAGTGGTCAACAGTCACCAAGTTATGTAGTTCTTCATCATAGTCTAAGTTAGAGGTGTCAATTACGCACACCTTACATTCTTCAGTTGTTTTATCAAGTTCGTGTGGAAAAACTAAGTCAAAGTTATTAAGGCAGTTGACCGAATTTCTTCGGTAATATTTCTTAAGGATGTTGATATGATAAAGTTTAGGTTTCCCCTTGACTTCTATGAGGTAGTCAACTTTCCCACAAATTTTTAACACTTTATATGGACCTTTCCATGCTACTAATAATTTATTTGACTTGATAGGCAAAAGTACAAGAACTTCATCTCCTACTTTAAAACTTCTCCTCTGACTTTTGGAGTCAAAATAGGTTTTGTACTGGTCCATTGACAAGCTTAGGTTTTTCGAAACTATGTCAGAAGTCTCCTCAAGTTTGGATCTAAGGTCAAGGAGAAACTGGTAAGAAGACTGAACCTCAGCATTTACCTCCTCATTAGTCCATAAGTCATGAAGGATGGACAATGGGCCTCTGGCCTGTCTACCATAGAGAAGTTCAAAATGTGAAAACCCCAAAGAATCACTGGGAACTTCCCTCATGGCAAACAAAGCACAGGGTAGGTAACGATGCCACTCCTTAGGTTTAAGGGAGCAAAGTTTCCTTAAAATGGACTTGAGAACCGAATGCTGGCGCTCAATCCTCCCATTACAGCTGGGATGATAGGGTGTGGTGAAGAGAGGCTTCACTCCCAGAAGTTGGTAGAGATGTTGCATTAAGTCAGATGTGAATTGTGTCCCACGGTCAGACAAAATTTCTCTAGGGATGCCCACTCTGGAGAAGATGGACAAAAGGGCTTCAGCCACCTCTGTAGTAGTTATGGTCTTTAAGGGAACGGCTTCAGGGAAACTCGAAGCATAATCAACTAATGTTAATATATATCTATGTCCCCCAGATGAAAGTGGAGATAAAGGACCAACGATGTCAATAGCTACTCTTTCAAACGGTACCGTAAAGATTGGCATTTTGACCATAGGTACTCGCCTGGTACCTCGGGAGGATGACAGTTGGCAAAGTTTACACGATCTACAATAGGTAGTGACATCTGAGGACATTTTTGGCCAAAAATAGGTTTCCCTAATTTTATTTAAGGTTTTACGATGCGAGAAATGTCCGGCCACTGGCAGGTCATGAGCCATTTTAAGAACAGTCTCTCTGCATTGACTTGGAACAACTAAGATGGAATAGTCTATCTCATCTGAATTTAATTTGAATACTGACTTGTACAAGATACCTTTTATATATTCAAATTTATATGAAAAGTTTTTCCTTTGGATAACTTGATTTTGTTTAGCGGCATTATGGCAATTCTGAAGAGAAGGGCAATTACGTTGTAAATTGACAAAGGAGTCCTTTGATATATCTAAAGGCTTAAAGTCAGAGAAAATCAAAGGATGGACAGTAGGAGAAGCCTGGGCTTTGGTCTGAGCCCTAGTCAAGACATTTATGGTATCGGAGGTGATATCTTCACTTTCATCTAACAAGTGAACCGGTGATCCTACTACCTCGCTTTCGAGAGTAGCATCACTGGTTTTTAATCCCACATGAATCTCACGAGACATTGTCTCATCTGAACTTTCGAGGGGCTTCTCCGACTCTACAGGAAGAGGATCTGAAACACCTATGTCCATCTTTGGTGATGAAAGGTCAACCTCAGAAGGAAGAATGGCACCTTTTACATTACCTATTAGTACGGAGCAAGAAGTGATGGGAGCTAGTACGGCTTCAGACCAACCTGTGAACCATTTAGACCTAATGTAACAACGGATGGTAGGAAAAGTGTCCGTACGGCCCAAGTAGTCTGAAAGTATAGCAGAGGAATGAGTTTCTTTAAGGTTAGGGAACAGCTTATCAGAAATGACTATACATGTGCATCCAGTGTCTCGTAAAATGGTAGATACATTAAGTCCATTAACTGTTCCTGAACAGAAGGGTGCTTGGTCATTACAGTCTTTAAAACATCTTCCAACTTTTTGGACCTTCTTAGAAGGACAATCTGGACGTTTATGTCCCTTAACACCACACAAATGACAAACAGGAATAAAAGAAGTCATTTTACTTTCCACTAGAGGCTTTGATTTCTTCAGGTCTGATGAACCCTTACCCTTAGGGTTCGATCCCTTTAGGTCTTTATAGGAATTGTGAGCCTCAGGAACTTCCTCAGCTTTAATCAGGTTACGTTCTCTGATGAATGTTCGTATCTGGTGAGGAAGAGCTGTCAGGAACTGGTCAGCAACCATGAAGTCTATAAGAGATTCATAACCGCGATCAATTCCTGAACTCTCTATCCAAAAGTCGAACAAACGAAAGTGTTACCTGTAGCTGCTGAAAGTTCTGGCCAGGCTGTAAGGTGGCATACCTGAAATCTTTCCTGTAAGAATTTGCGGATATTTGATTGCCTTCTTCAGTAGGTTATAATTACATATGATATCCTGCGACAAAGTTGCATAGATATTCAAAGCAGTACCAGAAAATAACATTCCTAACCTGGTAGCCCAGGTGTCAGCAGGCCATTCACAGAGGGTAGCGGTATTTTCAAACCTGATAATGCAAGAAGTTATGTCTTCCTCCTCTGTGAAGGGAGGTAAATTAGGTGTTGGAATATGTGCACTAGCTGCACGTTGTTCCATTACTCCTTCATCTAATTGTTGTTGTGAGAAAGTTAACTTCTTATTCTCTAATTCAAGGCGAGTTTGTTCGAGCTCGCGATCCTTTTCTCTCTCCCTTAACTCATGTTCTCTGTCCTTTGCTCTTTCCTCAAGTTCCCTTAATTTAACCTGTTCCTCACGTATCTTAGCTTGTTCCTCACGTACTCTAGCTCTCTCCTCACGATCAAGTCTATCACACTCCTTTTTGTCTTCTCTTTCGATTCTCTCTCTCTCCTTTTTCTCTTCTCTTTCCCTTTCTAACTGTCTTTCTTCTCTCTCAATTCTCTCTCTTTCAAGTCTTTCCTGGATCTTAGCACTAATGAAAGATTCTAAATTTTTCCCTGTTATTCCTAACTTACTTCCAGCGTTCATCCAAAACTGGTATTCATCCATACTTGCAAGAATAACTTAAACTATCAGGGGAAATGAAACGGGTATTAAAGAAAACGGAGGGTTCAATTCCTGGTCCGCTCAAACTGTAAATAAACCAGAGGGCTCGAACCCTACTTCAATTAAACAATATGTATTAATTAAAATGAAGGGTTCTATGCCGGCTCCGAGCAAACAGTAAGTAGAATGGGGTCACTTGACCATCCAATCTTCTCACCAACAAATCAAGAGTGTCCTATGACAGTTCCCTTGATATAATAAAGAGCTCAATGAAACAAGTTGTCACTGGAAAATCTCGGGTCCCTAGAGTCTAATCCTCCAAAGTGTTTCAAGCTCACACACAATTAGGTGGCAGAATTAAATATTATATCCTGCCTGACTTGACTTACAATAAATTGAGACTATAACAATCACCAAATGTTTTAAATACCTGTACTGTTGTCCTACCATAGAGAATGATTACTCATGGCTGGTGGTAACCGTCTGTGGTATGCGGCGTTGAAGTTCCAATGGTAGATTCGAGATGGAGTTGAATCTTGATTCAGTAGAGTTGATCCTGGCAAGGTCGCCACTTGTGAAGGCTTACTCAGCCCTGTAATAACTTCAGTCAGTATTACCAAGGCTGGCTCCTCCTCAGGAAAATTAATGCATAGAAAAAGAAATAATAAAAGACAAACATAAACACTTTATTATATAGAAAATATAAAATATAAAACACTTAAATATGAAATATTAATCCTACATTAAAGAAAATGAAAAATGAAAAATATAAATGATAACTGAATTCAACGCTAATATATATAGGGGTGTCTGGTGTTGGTGACACTGTTGTTGAAATCGTAGCCGTTGCTGATGGGGGGAAGGGGGTCGCAGGTGTTGGTTACAACCCACTGGTTAGTTCTTCGCAGAGTATCGCCGTGAGTATTCTATCCCGATGACAGGAAAGCAGGTTCTTTACCGCTGCAATGATGAGGGGTTACGTCCTGCAATTTCATACAGGTGCACAGGTAATTAAATCCAAAAAGGGGAAGTCTCAGGACGTTAGTCCGTCTCCATCAGTTCTGCTCGTTGATTGGCAGGTGACCCTCTCTGTCATCCAAGCTGGAAAGATAGACAGGTTACCCACTGCTTAAGAAATCACTCTCCATGGCAAGTACAATACCTAAAAGACGTGGTGATTATTACAACAGTCAACCTAGAGCAAGACTGAAAGGACTAAGTTTATTATTGGTCAAAAGTGAAGCTTTCAACCAATAAATCCACTAGAATACAAGGCAGGCATGTACTTACAGTAGTGCTGGGAGCTGTGAGTCTAGTGATTACTGTTTGGACCGGAGCCCCACACGTCACCTTTCCGGGGGCGGGGTCGGAAGAAGGAGGGGAAGGGATAGCGGGAGCTAGACTGACCCTACCTTAACAAGCAGCCGGCAGTCAAACTATCACTTTCAGGGAGGGGGAAAAAGGCGGGAAAAACGGGAGCTTGACTTTCCCTACCTTAACTAGTAGCCGGAAATGAAACTATCGTTAATATATCGCTACTCCTATCTATTGAACTTTTGCCTCACAAGCTGGTACTGGAGGGGGAGGTGGACTTACAGCTGGTAGTTGAGTGGCAGGTGGAGTTACAACTGGTACTGGAGGGGCAGGTAGAGTTACAGCTGGTAGTGGAGGGGCAGGTGGAGTTACAGCTGGTACTAGAGGGGCAGGTGAAGTTACAGCTGGTACTGGAGTGGCAGGTGAAGTTACAGCTGGCACTGGAGGGGCAGGTGGAGTTACAGCTGGTACTGGAGGGGCAGATGGAGTTACAGCTGGTACTGGAGTGACAGGTGGAGTTACAGCTGGTATTGGAGGGGCAGGTGGAGTTACAGCTGGTACTGGAGTGACAGGTGGAGCTACAGCTGGTACTGGAGGGTTAGGTGGAGTTACAGTTGGTATTGGAGGGGCAGGTGGAGTTACAGCTGGTAGTGGAGTGGCAGGTGGAGTAACAGCTGGTACTGGAGGGGCAGGTAGAGTTACAACTGGTACTGGAGGGGCAGGTGGAGTTACAGCTGGTACTGGAGGGGCAGGTAGAGTTACAGCTGGTACTGGAGGGGCAGGTAGAGTTACAGCTGGTACTGGAGGGGCAGGTGGAGTTACAGCTGGTACTGGAGGGGGAGGTGGAGTTACAGTTGTAGTGGAGGGACAGGTGGAGTTACAGCTGGTACTGGAGGGGTAGGTAGAGTTACAGCAGGTACTGGAATGGCAGGAGGAGTTAGAGCTGGTACTGGAGGGGCAGGTGGAGTTACAGCTGGTATTGGAGGGGCAGGTGGAGTTACAGCTGGTAGTGGAGGGGCAGGTAGAGTTACAGCTGGTAGTGGAGGGGCAGGTGGAGTTACAGCTGGTACTGGAGGGGCAGGTGGAGTTACAGCTGGTACTTGAGGGGCAGGTGGAGTTACAGCTGGTACTGGAGGGGCAGGTGGAGTTACAACTTGTACTGGAGGAGCATGTGGAGTTACAGTTGGTACATGAGTGGCAGGTGGAGTTTCAGTTGGTATTGGAAAGCAGGTGGAGTTACAGCTGGTACTGGAAAGCAGGTGGAGTTACAGCTGGTACTGGAGGGGCAGGTGGAGTTACAGCTGGTAATGAAGAGGCAGGTGGAGTTACAGCTGGTATTGGAGAGGCTGGTGGAGTTACAGCTGGTATTGGAGGGGCAGGTGGAGTTGCAAATGGTAGTGGAGGGGCAGGTGGAGTTACGGCTGGTACTGGAAGGGCAGGTGGAGTTACGGCTGGTACTGGAGTGACAGGTAGAGTTACAGCTGGTACTGGAGGGGCAGGTAGAGTTACAGCTGGTACTGGAGGGGCAGGTGGAGTTGCAGCTGGTAATGGAGGGCAGGTGGAGTTACGGCTGGTACTGGAGTTGCAGGTGGAGTTACAGCTGGTAATGGAAAGCAGGTGGAGTTACAGCTGGTACTGGAGGGGCAGGTAGAGTTACATCTGGTACTGGAGGGGCAGGTGGAGTTACAGCTGGTACTGGAGGGGTAGGTGGAGTTACAGCTGGTACTGGAATGACAGGTAGAGTTACAGCTGGTATTGGATGGGCAGGTAGAGTTACAGCTGGTACTGGAGGGGCAGGTGGAGTTACAGCTGGTACTGGAGGGCAGGTGGAGTAACAGCTGGTACTGGAGGGCAGGTGGAGTTACAGTTTGTACTGGAGGGGAAGGTGGAGTTACAGCTGGTAGTGGAGAGGCAGGATGAGTTACAGCTGGTACTGGAGGGGCAGGTGGAGTTACAGCTGGTACTGGAGGGGCAGGTGGAGTTACAGCTGGTAGTGGAGGTGCAGGTGGAGTTACAGCTGGTACTGGAGGGGCAGGTGGAGTTACAGCTGGTACTGGAATGACAGGTGGAGTTACAGCTGGTATTGGAGGGGCAGGTGGAGTTACAGCTGGTAATGGAGGGGCAGGTAGAGTTACAGCTTGTACTGGGGGGGCAGGTAGAGTTACAGCTGGTACTGGAGGGGCAGGTGGAGTTACAGCTGGTAGTGGAGAGGCAGGTGGAGTTACAGCTGGTAATGGAGTGGCAGGTGGAGTTACATCTGATAGTGGAGGAACAGGTGGAGTTACAGTTGATACTGGAGGGGCAGGCGAAGTTACAGCTGGTAGAGGAGGGGCAGGTGGAGTTACAGCTGGTACTGGAGGGGCAGGTGGAGTTACAGCTGGTACTTGAGGGGCCGGTGGAGTTACAGCTGGTACTGGAGTGACAGGTGGAGTTACAGCTGGTATTGGAGGGGCAGGTAGAGTTACATCTGGTACCGGAGGGGCAGTTGGAGTTACAGCTGGTAGTGGAGGGGCAGGTGGAGTTACATCTGGTACCGGAGGGGCAGGTGGAGTTACAGCTGGTACTGGAGGGGCAGGTGGAGTTACAGCTGGTACTGGAGTGACAGATGGAGTTACAGCTGGTATTGGAGGGGTCAGGTGGAGTTACAGCTGGTACTGGAGGGGCAGGTGGAGTTACAGCTGGTACTGGAGTGACAGGTGAAGTTACAGCTGGCACAGGAGGGGCAGGTGAAGTGGCAGCTGGTACTGGAGGGGCAGGTGGAGTTACAACTGATACTGGAGGGGCAGGTGGAGTTACAGCTGGTACTGGAGGGGCAGGTGGAGTTACAGCTGGTAGTGGAGGGGCAGGTGGAGTTACAGCTGGTGCTGGAGGGGCAGGTGAAGTAGCAGATGATACTAGAGTGGAGCAACAGCTGGTACTAAAGAGGCAGGTGGAATCACAGCTGGTACTGGAGGGGCAGCTGGAGCAGCAGCTGGTACTGGGGAGGTAGATGGAGTAACAGCTGGTACTGGAGGGGCAGGTGGAGTGACAGGTGGTACTGAAGGGGGAGTTATATCTAAAACTGAAGGTCAAACACACAGCTGGTGTTTGAGGAGGAGTTACAGCTGGTGCTGAAGGAAGAGGAGTCACAGCCGGTGCTGGAGGGGAAGCTGGAGTGACAGCTGGTGCTGGGGAGGGGAAGACTGAATGAGTCATAGTAGGTACTAGCTGCGAGGGATGGAGGGAGGGAGGGAGGGAGAGAGGGAGGGAAGGAAGGAGGGAGGGAGTGAGGGAAGGAAGGAGGGAGGGAGGGAGGGAGGGAGGGAGGGAAGGAAGGAAGGAGGGAGGGAGTGAGGGAAGGAAGGAGGGAGGGAGGGAGAGAGGGAAGGAAGGAGGGATAGAGGGAAGGAAGGAAGGAGGGAGGGAGAGAGGGAAGGAAGGAAGGAGAGAGGGAAGGAAGGAAGGAGGGAGGGAGAGAGGGAGGTAAGGAAGGTGGGAGGGAGAGAGGGAGGGAAGGAAGGAAGGAGTGAGGGACAGAGGGAAGCAAGGAAGGAGGGAGGGAGAGAGGGAAGGAAGGAGGGAGAGAGAGAGAGAGGGATCAAAGAAGGGAAGGAAGGAGGGAGAGAGAGAGAGGGATCAAAGAAGGGAAGGAAGGAGGGAGAGAGAGGGGGAAGGAAGGAAGGTGGGAGAAAGGACAGGAAAGGAGGGAGGGAGGGAGAGAGGGAAGAAAGGAAGGAGGGAGGGAAGTAAGGAGGGAGGGAGGGAGGGAGAGAGGGAGGGAAGGAAGGAGGGAGTGAGGGAGGGAGGGAGAGAGGGAACGAAGGAAGGAGAGAGAG
>NC_091317.1:31589857-31722357 GCF_038502225.1 Cherax quadricarinatus | reverse complement strand
CCCAGGTATGTCATGGCAGGTGCACCCCAGGTATGTCATGGCAGGTGCACCCCAGGTATGTCATGGAAAGTGCACCCCAGGTATGTCATGGCAGGTGCACCCCAGGTATGTCATGGCAGGTGCACCCCAGGTATGTCATGGCAGGTGCACCCCAGGTATGTCATAGCAGGTGCACCCCAGGTATGTCATGGCAGGTGCACCCCAGGTATGTCATGGAAAGTGCACCCCAGGTCTGTCATGGCAGGTGCACCCCAGGTCTCTCATGGCAGGTGCACCCAGGTATGTCATGGCAGGTGCACCCCAGGTCTGTCATGGCAGGTGCACCCCAGGTCTGCCATGGCAGGTGCACCCCAGGTCTCTCATGGTAGGTGCACCCCAGGTATGTCATGGCAGGTGCACCCCAGGTCTGCCATGGCAGCTGCACACCAGGTCTGCCATTGCAGGTGCACCCCAGGTCTGCCATTGCAGGTGCACCCAAGGTCTGCCATGGCAGGTGCACCCCAGGTCCTTGCTGGCAGGTGCACCCCAGGTCTGCCATGGTAGGTGCACCCCAGGTCTGTCATGGCAGGTGCACCCCCAGGTTTGCCATGGCAGGTGCACCCCAGGTCTGTCATGGCAGGTGCACCCCAGGTCTGTCATGGCAGGTGCACCCCCAGGTCTGCCATGGCTGGTGCACCCAGGTCTGCCATGGCAGGTGCACCCCAGGTGTGTCATGGCAGGTGCACCCCAGATCTGTCATGGCAGGTGCACCCCAGGTCTGTCGTGGCAGGTGCACCCCCAGGTCTGCCATGGCATGTGCACCCCAGGTATGTCATGGCAGGTGCACCCCAGGTATGTCATGGCAGGTGCACCCCAGGTATGTCATGGCAGGTGCACCCCAGGTATGTCATGGCAGGTGCACCCCAGGTATGTCATGGAAAGTGCACCCCAGGTATGTCATGGCAGGTGCACCCCAGGTATGTCATGGCAGGTGCACCCCAGGTATGTCATGGCAGGTGCACCCCAGGTATGTCATAGCAGGTGCACCCCAGGTATGTCATGGCAGGTGCACCCCAGGTATGTCATGGAAAGTGCACCCCAGGTCTGACATGGCAGGTGCACACCAGGTCTGCCATTGCAGGTGCACCCAGGTATGTCATGGCAGGTCCACCCCAGGTCTGCCATGGCAGGTGCACCCCAGGTCTGCCATGGCAGGTGCACCCCAGGTCTCTCAGGGCAGGTTCACCCCAGGTATGTCATGGCAGGTGCACCCCAGGTCTGCCATGGCAGCTGCACACCAGGTCTGCCATTGCAGGTGCACCCCAGGTCTGCCATTGCAGGTGCACCCAAGGTCTGCCATGGCAGGTGCACCCCAGGTCCTTGCTGGCAGGTGCACCCCAGGTCTGCCATGGAAGGTGCACCCCAGGTCTGTCATGGCAGGTGCACCCCCGGGTTTGCCATGGCAGGTGCACCCCTGGTGTGCCATGGCAGGTGCACCCCAGGTCTGTCATTGCAGGTGCACCCCCAGGTCTGCCATGGCAGGTGCACCCAGGTCTGCCATGGCAGGTGCACCCCAGGTGTGTCATGGCAGGTGCACCCCAGATCTGTCATGGCAGGTGCACCCCAGGTCTGTCGTGGCAGGTGCACCCCCAGGTCTGCCATGGCAGGTGCACCCCAGGTATGTCATGGCAGGTGCACCCCAGGTATGTCATGGCAGGTGCACCCCAGGTATGTCATGGCAGGTGCACCCCAGGTATGTCATGGCAGGTGCACCCTAGGTATGTCATGGAAAGTGCACCCCAGGTATGTCATGGCAGGTGCACCCCAGGTATGTCATGGCAGGTGCACCCCAGGTATGTCATGGCAGGTGCACCCCAGGTATGTCATCGCAGGTGCACCCCAGGTATGTCATGGCAGGTGCACCCCAGGTATGTCATGGAAAGTGCACCCCAGGTCTGTCATGGCAGGTGCACCCCAGGTCTCTCATGGCAGGTGCACCCAGGTATGTCATGGCAGGTGCACCCCAGGTCTGTCATGGCAGGTGCACCCCAGGTCTGCCATGGCAGGTGCACCCCAGGTCTCTCATGGCAGGTGCACCCCAGGTATGTCATGGCAGGTGCACCCCAGGTCTGCCATGGCAGCTGCACACCAGGTCTGCCATTGCAGGTGCACCCCAGGTCTGCCATTGCAGGTGCCCCCACGGTCTGCCATGGCAGGTGCACCCCAGGTCCTTGCTGGCAGGTGCACCCCAGGTCTGCCATGGTAGGTGCACCCCAGGTCTGTCATGGCAGGTGCACCCCCAGGTTTGCCATGGCAGGTGCACCCCAGGTCTGCCATGGCAGGTGCACCCCAGGTCTGTCATGGCAGGTGCACCCCCAGGTCTGCCATGGCAGGTGCACCCAGGTCTGCCATGGCAGGTGCACCCCAGGTGTGTCATGGCAGGTGCACCCCAGATCTGTCATGGCAGGTGCACCCCAGGTCTGTCGTGGCAGGTGCACCCCCAGGTCTGCCATGGCAGATGCTCCCCCGGTCTGTCAGGGCCGGTGCACCCCAGATCTGTCATGGCAGGTGCACCCCAGGTCTGTCGTGGCAGGTGCACCCCCAGGTCTGCCATGGCAGATGCTCCCCAGGTCTGTCATGGCAGGTGCACCCCAGATCTGTCATGGCAGGTGCACCCCAGGTCTGTCATGGCAGGTGCACCCCAGGTCTGTTATGGCAGGTGCACCCCAGGTCTGTCATGGCAGGTGCGCGCCAGATCTGTCACGACAGGTGCACCCCAGGTCTGCCATGGCAGGTGCACCCCAGGTCTGTCATGGCAGTGCACCCCAGGTCTCTCATGGCAGGTGCTCCCCAGGTCTGCCATGGCAGGTGCACCCCAGATCTGTCATGGCAGGTGCACCCCAGGTCTGTCATGGCATGGGCTCCCCAGGTCTGTCATGGCAGGAGCACCCCAGGTCTGTCATGGCAGGTGCACCCCAGGTCTGTCATGGCAGGGGCTCCCCAGGTATGTCATGGCAGGAGCACCCCAGGTCTGTCAAGGCAGGTGCACCCCAGGTCTGTTATGGCAGGTGCTCCCCAGGTCCGTCATGGCAGGTGCACCCCCAGGTATGTCATGGCAGGTGCACCCTATGTCTGCCATTACAGGTGCATCCCCAGTTCTGTCATGGCAGGAGCACCCCTGGACTGCCATGGCAGGTGAACCCCAGGTCTTTCATGGCAGGTGCACCCCCAGGTCTGCCATGGCAGGTGCAACCCAGGTCTGTCATGGCAGGTGCACCCCATGTGTGCCATTGCAGGTGCTCCCCAGGTCTGCCATGGCAGGTGCACCCCAGGTCTGTCGTGGCAGGTGCACCCCAAGTCTGCCATGGCAGGTGCACCCCATGCCGGTCTGCCATGACAGGTACACATCCTGGTCTGCCATCACAGGTACACATCCTGGTCTGCCATGGCAGGTACACATCCTGGTCTGCCATGGCAAGTACACATCCTGATCTGCCATGGCAGGTGCACATCCTGGTCTGCCATGGCAAGTACTCATCCTGGTCTGCCATGGCAGGTACACATCCTGGTCTGCCATGGCATTGCACCCCATGTGTGCCATGGGAAGTGCACCCCAGGTCTGCCATGGCAGGTGTACCCCAGGTCTGCCATGGCAGGTACACATCCCTGGCTGCCATGGCAGGTACACATCTTGGTCTGCCATGGCAGGTACACATTCTGGGTTGCCATGGCAGGTGCACATCCTGGTCCTCCGTGACAGATGCACATGCCGGTCTGCCATGACAGGTACACATGCTGGTCTGCCATGACAGGTACACATCCTGGTCTGCCATGACAGGTACACATCCTGGTCTGCCATGGCAGGTACACATCCTGGTCTGCCATTACAGGTACACATCCTGGTCTGCCATGGCAAGTACACATCCTGTTCTGCCATGGCAGGTACACATCCTGGTCTGCAATGGCAGGTACACATCCTGGTCTGCCATGACAGGTACACATCCTGGTCTGCCATGACAGGTACACATCCTGGTCTGCAATGGCAGGTACACATCCTGGTCTGCCATTACAGGTACACATCCTTGTCTGCCATGGCAAGTACACATCCTGTTCTGCCATGGCAGGTACACATCCTGGTCTGCCATGGCAGGTACACATCCTGGTCTGCCATGACAGGTACACATCCTGGTCTGCCATGACAGGTACACATCCTGGTCTGCCATGGCAGGTACACATCCTGGTCTGCCATGGCAGGTACACATCCTGGTCTGCCGTGACAGATGCACATGCCGGTCTGCCATGGCAGGTACACATCCTGGTCTGCCATGGCAAGTACACATCCTGATCTGCCATGGCAGGTGCACATCCTGGTCTGCCATGGCAAGTACTCATCCTGGTCTGCCATGGCAGGTACACATCCTGGTCTGCCATGGCAGGTGCACCCCATGTGTGCCATGGGATGTGCACCTCAGGTCTGCCATGGCAGGTGTACTCCAGGTCTGCCATGGCAGGTACACATCCCTGGCTGCCATGGCAGGTACACATCTTGGTCTGCCATGGCAGGTACACATTCTGGGTTGCCATGGCAGGTGCACATCCTGGTCCTCCGTGACAGATGCACATGCCGGTCTGCCATGACAGGTACACATGCTGGTCTGCCATGACAGGTACACATCCTCGTCTGCCATGACAGGTACACATCCTGGTCTGCCATGGCAGGTACACATCCTGGTCTGCCATGGCAAGTACACATCCTGTTCTGCCATGGCAGGTACACATCCTGGTCTGCCATGGCAGGTACACATCCTGGTCTGCCATGACGGGTACACATCCTGGTCTGCCATGACAGGTACACATCCTGGTCTGCAATGGCAGGTACACATCCTGGTCTGCCATTACAGGTACACATCCTGGTCTGCCATGGCAAGTACACATCCTGTTCTGCCATGGCAGGTACACATCCTGGTCTGCCATGGCAGGTACACATCCTGGTCTGCCATGACAGGTACACATCCTGGTCTGCCATGACAGGTACACATCCTGGTCTGCCATGGCAGGTACACATCCTGGTCTGCCATGGCAGGTACACATCCTGGTCTGCCGTGACAGATGCACATGCCGGTCTGCCATGACAGGTACACATCCTGGTCTGCCATGACAGGTACACATCCTGGTCTGCCATGACGGGTACACATCCTGGTCTGCCATGACAGGTACACATCCTGGTCTGCAATGGCAGGTACACATCCTGGTCTGCCATTACAGGTACACATCCTGGTCTGCCATGGCAAGTACACATCCTGTTCTGCCATGGCAGGTACACATCCTGGTCTGCCATGGCAGGTACACATCCTGGTCTGCCATGACAGGTACACATCCTGGTCTGCCATGACAGGTACACATCCTGGTCTGCCATGGCAGGTACACATCCTGGTCTGCCATGGCAGGTACACATCCTGGTCTGCCGTGACAGATGCACATGCCGGTCTGCCATGACAGGTACACATCCTGGTCTGCCATGACAGGTACACATCCTCGTCTGCCATGGCAGGTACACATCCTGGTCTGCCATGGCAGGTACACATCCTGGTCTGCCATGACAGGTACACATCCTGGTCTGCCATGACAGGTACACATCCTGGTCTGCCATGGCAGGTACACATCCTGACTTTCGTGAGAAGTGTGGCACTTGAGAGAGTCTTAGGCCTCTTTACTGACGAAACGTTCCGCCTGCTCAGCAGTACATCAGCCGAACACCGACGTAATTACAATGACAGAGACAGGTCGGCTTGAAACTTATCGTGCCGGTGTATTTTCGGATACTTGTCTCTCTGAGATAACCAGAGAATGCCTCTTCAGTTCGGCTTCTGAGGTGGTCAGTCCCTTCACCTTGGTGTCTCCTAGGTGCTACACATGTGTCTGACACATTAACGTGTTAGTAGTGTGAAGTGTACTCACTACTGGGAATGTTTATCGAGGAAACGTTTCGCCCACCACTGGTTTCTTCAGTCCTCTACGAGAGTCTCATTCTTCAACTTGACGTTTTTTTAACTACTTTCAGTACTCTATTGTTTGGTTCACAATAATGTTTCAATATACTTTCTGAAGTTTTTTCTTGTCTGCCGGATGTTCGGCTGTAAGCCTGTTCTTGAATCATCTTCTATCACAGCTTAACACTACAATAGCTTCTCGACTCTCTTGCCACTAGATTCGAACCCCCGTATATCCCCGTCACACACACACTTTGACACGACTCGAGTGTTGCCAGGCGGAGGCTGCATCTGTGAGTGTCACCCAGAGATGTGTTGGTGGGCAGCATCATTGGGCAAGATTCACAGCCTCTCCCCACACAGACACAAGTACTGCTACCCTCCTGCTCAACACACTCCACCAGAAACATTGGTCAGTGTTTTAACGTGCACTTCCAGCGCACAACAGTGCTGTGAGATCACAGACAGGGGCATCATCAGTCCTCTGTTTAAATGTCCTGAAATGTACACAAGTGTTCTCTTGTATACATTAGAGGGTTAGTCATTAATTATTACAGCTTCTTTGCTTAACACAGCACATCATTACTTAAGGCAGCACATCATTACCTAACACAGCACATCATTACATAACACAGCACATCATTACATAACACAGCACATCATTATATAACACAGAGAACCATTACATAACACAGCACATCATTACCTAACACAGCACATCATTACATAACACAGCACATCATTACCTAACACAGCACATCATTACCTAACACAGCACATCATTACCTAACACAGCACATCATTACATAACACAGCACATCATTACCTAACACAGCACATCATTACCTAACACAGCACATCATTACCTAACACAGCACATCATTACCTAACACAGCACATCATTACTTAAGGCAGCACATCATTACATAGCACAGCACATCATTACTTGACACAGCACATCATTACATAACACAGCACATCATTACTTAACACAGCACATCATTACATAACACAGCACATCATTACCTAACACAGCACATCATTACTTAACACAGCACATCATTACCTAACACAGCACATCATTACCTAACACAGCACATCATTACATAACACAGCACATCATTACCTAACACAGCACATCATTACATAACACAGCACATCATTACTTAACACAGCACATCATTACATAACACAGAGAATCATTACATAACACAGCACATCATTACATAACACAGAGAATCATTACATAACACAGCACATCATTACTTAAGGCAGCACATCATTACTTAAGGCAGCACATCATTACATAGCACAGCACATCATTACTTAACACAGCACATCATTACCTAACACAGCACATCATTACATAACACAGCACATCATTACTTAACACAGCACATCATTACATAACACAGCACATCATTACATAACACAGCACATCATTACATAACACATAGAATCATTACATAACACAGCACATCATTACCTAACACAGCACATCATTACATAACACAGCACATCATTACATAACACAGCACATCATTATATAACACAGAGAACCATTACATAACACAGCACATCATTACCTAACACAGCACATCATTACATAACACAGCACATCATTACCTAACACAGCACATCATTACATAACACAGCACATCATTACTTAACACAGCACATCTTTACATAACACAACACATCAATTACATAATGCAGCACATCATTACCTAACAGAGCACATCATTACATAACACAGCACATCATTAATTAACATAGCACATCATTACATAACACAGCACATCATTAATTAACATAGCACATCATTACTTAACACAGCACATCATTACTTAACACAGCACATCATTACTTAACACAGCACATCACTACCTAACACAGCACATCATTACCTAACACAGCACATCATTACTTAACATAGCACATCATTACTTAATACAGCACATCATTACCTAACACAGCACATCATTACTTAACACAGCACATCATTACTTAGCACAGCACATCATTACCTAACACAGCACATCATTACATACCACAGCACATCATTACTTAACATAGCACATCATTACTTAACACAGCACATCATTACCTAACACAGCACATCATTACTTAACATAGCACATCATTACTTAACACAGCACATCATTACCTAACACAGCACATCATTGCTTAACACAGCACATCATTACCTAACACAGCACATCATTACCTAACACAGCACATCATTACCTAACACAGCACATCATTACCTAACACAGCACATCATTACCTAACACAGCACATCATTACTTAACACAGCACATCATTATCTAACACAGCACATCATTACCTAACGCAGCACATCATTACCTAACACAGCACATCATTACATAACACAACACATCATTACATAACACAGCACATCATTACATAACACAGCACATCATTGCATAACACAGCACATCATTACATAACACAGCACATCATTGCATAACACAGCACATCATTACCTAACACATCACATCATTACATAACACAGCACATCATTACCTAACGCAGCACATCATTACCTAACACAGCACATCATTACATAACACAACACATCATTACATAACACAGCACATCATTACATAACACAGCACATCATTGCATAACACAGCACATCATTACATAATACAGCACATCATTGCATAACACAGCACATCATTACCTAACACATCACATCATTACATAACACAGCACATCATTACCTAACACAGCACATCATTACCTAACACATCACATCATTACATAACACAGCACATCATTACCTAACACAGCACATCATTACCTAACGCAGCACATCATTACCTAACACAGCACATCATTACATAACACAACACATCATTACATAACACAGCACATCATTACATAACACAGCACATCATTGCATAACACAGCACATCATTACATAACACAGCACATCATTGCATAACACAGCACATCATTACCTAACACATCACATCATTACATAACACAGCACATCATTACCTAACACAGCACATCATTACCTAACACAGACCATCATTACATAACACAGCACATCATTACCTAACACAGCACATCATTACCTAACACAAAACATCATTACATAACACAGCACATCATTACACAACACAACACATCAATTACATAACACAGCACATCATTACCTAACACAGCACATCATTACCTAACACAAAGCATCATTACATAACACAGCACATCATTACCTAACACAAAGCATCATTACATAACACAGAATATCATTACATAACACAGCACATCATTACACAACACAACACATCAATTACATAACACAGCACATCATTACCTAACATAGAACATCATTACATAACACAGCACATCATTACCTAACACAAAGCATCATTACATAACACAGAATATCATTACATAACACAGCACATCATTACCTAACACAGAACATCATTACATAACACAGAACATCATTACCTAACACAGCACATCATTACATAACACAGCACATCATTACCTAACACAAAGCATCATTACATAACACAGCACATCATTACCTAACACAGCACATCATTACATAACACAGCACATCATTACCTAACACAGAACATCATTACATAACACAGAACATCATTACATAACACAGAACATCATTACATAACACAGAACATCATTACCTAACACAGAACATCATTGCATAACACAGAACATCATTACCTAACACAGCACATCATTACCTAACACAGAACATCATTACCTAACACAGAACATCATTACCTAACACAGAACATCATTACATAACACAGAACATCATTACCTAACACAGAACATCATTACATAACACAGAACATCATTACATAACACAGCACATCATTACATAACACAGAACATCATTACATAACACAGAACATCATTACATAACACAGAACATCATTACATAACACAGAACATCATTACATAACACAGCACATCATTACTTAAATGGAGATACGCCTCATATATTGAAGATCTTGAGACGTCCACTTACACCTAGTGATAATGTCTCTCAAGACAAAAAACGGTACGGGTAGGGTTCGAACTCGCGGCATGTGAGTTGTAAAGCTCCAGGCCAGCGCATAAGCCACTGGGCCAGCTGGCTACAATAAGATTCATCGAACTAGGTATATTTACACATTGGGAGGTTAGTATGAGCCACCACTGTGACCACAAATGTAAGTTTTTACAGATTAATCTACCGCCGCTGACGGGAGGCTCATGTGTAAGTTGTGGTCACAGTGGTGGCCCATGCTAACCTTCCTATTGTGTTTTGTGAAGGCTTACTCAGCCCTGTAACAACTTCAGTCAGTATTACTAAGGCTGGCTCCTCCTCAGGAAAATTAATGTATAGAAAAAGAATAAAAACTGACAAACATAAACACTTTATTATTTAGAAAATATAAAATATAAAACACTTAAATATGAAATATTAATCCTACATTAAAGAAAATGAAAAATGAAAAATATAAATGATATCTGAATTCAACGCTAATTTAAAACTTGGGTGTCTGGTGTTGGTGACACTGTGTTGTTGAAATCGTAGCCGTTGCTGATGATGGACGGGGGGGGTGGGGGGTCGCAGGTGTTGGTTACAACCCACTGGTTAGTTCTTCAGAGTATAGCCGTGAGTATTCTATCCCGATGACAGGAAAGCAGGTTCTTTACCGCTGCAATGATGAGGAGTTACGTCCTGCAATTTCATACAGGTGCACAGGTAATTAAATCCAAAAAGGGGAAGTCTCAGGACGTTAGTCCATCTCCATCAGTTCTGCTCGTTGATTGGCAGGTGACCCTCTCTGTCATCCAAGCTGGAAAGATAGACAGGTTACTCACTGCTTAAGAAATCACTCTCCATGATAAGTACAATACCTAAAAGACGTGGTGATTATTACAACAGTCAACTTAGAGCAAGGCTGAAAAGACTAAGTTTATTATTGGTCAAAAGTGAAGCTTTCAACCAATAAATCCACTAGAATACAAGGCAGGCATGTACTTACAGTAGTGTTGGGAGCTGTGAGTCTAGTGATTACTGTTTGGACCGGAGCCCGACACGTCACCTTTCCGGGGGGGGGGGAAGAAGGAGGGGAAGGGATAGCGGGAGCTAGACTGACCCTACCTTAACAAGCAGCCGGCAATGAAACTATTGTTACTATATACTCCCTCTCTACTCCTATCTATTGAACTTCTCCCTCACATGTATAAATATACCTAGTTGGATGAATCTTACTGTAACCAGCTGGCGCAGTGGTTAATACGCTGGCCTGCAGTTTTATGATTCACTTGCCGCGAGTTCGAACCGCCACAATCGTACCGTGGTTGGTCTTGAGACAAGAGATAGTATCTCTCCAAATGACTCTTCATACAACGTTATAAATACCAAAATGAATCTCTCGTCCTTCCTGTGAATCATCTTGCAATTACCCACCAGAGCGCCCCCCCTCCCCCCCTCCCCCCTCCCCCCCTCCCCCCTCCCCCCTCCCCCCTCCCCCCCTCCCTCTCAGTGTTAATTGCAAGATTAGAATTTACATAAGACGCTGGAAAGAAATAAAATAAGTGAATTACTTAATAAAATAAGTGAATTACATAATTACTTATTTTATAAAGGGAATTGGTTATTACTACTAAAGTAGAGTTTATAGAGGGAGTTTAACACCCGGGATGACAGGACAGCATCAACGTGACGTAAGACGCTTATAGTTGATCTTTCTGCAGCATCCAGGCTAGTCTTGTATGTAGGAACGTAGGAGAGAGGTTAGGAGGGAGGTAGGAGAGAGGTAAGGAGAGAGAGAGGTAGGGAGGGAAGCAGGTAGGTAGGAGAACATAAGTCGTGAGAGAGGTAAGGAGAGAGAGAGGTAGGGAGGGAAGCAGGTAGGTAGGTAGAACATAAGTCGTGAGAGAGGTAAGGAGGGAGAGAGGTAGGGAGCGAAGCATGTAGGTAGGAGAACATAAGTCGTGAGAGAGGTAAGGAGAGAGAGAGGGAGGGAGGGAAGCAGGTAGGTAGGAGAACATAAGTCGTGAGAGAGGTAAGGAGAGAGAGAGGTAGGGAGGGAAGCAGGTAGGTAGGTAGAACATAAGTCGTGAGAGAGGTAAGGAGGGAGAGAGGTAGGGAGCGAAGCATGTAGGTAGGAGAACATAAGTCGTGAGAGAGGTAAGGAGAGAGAGAGGGAGGGAGGGAAGCAGGTAGGTAGGAGAACATAAGTCGTGAGAGAGGTAAGGAGAGAGAGAGGTAGGGAGGGAAGCAGGTAGGTAGGTAGAACATAAGTCGTGAGAGAGGTAAGGAGGGAGAGAGGTAGGGAGGGAAGCAGGTAGGTAGGAGAACATAAGTCGTGAGAGAGGTAAGGAGAGAGAGAGGTAGGGAGGGAAGCAGGTAGGTAGGTAGAACATAAGTCGTGAGAGAGGTAAGGAGGGAGAGAGGTAGGGAGGGAAGCAGGTAGGTAGGTAGAACATAAGTCGTGAGAGAGGTAAGGAGGGAGAGAGGTAGGGAGCGAAGCATGTAGGTAGGAGAACATAAGTCGTGAGAGAGGTAAGGAGAGAGAGAGGGAGGGAGGGAAGCAGGTAGGTAGGTAGAACATAAGTCGTGAGAGAGGTAAGGAGAGAGAGAGGGAGGGAGGGAAGCAGGTAGGTAGGAGAACATAAGTCGTGAGAGAGGTAAGGAGAGAGAGAGGGAGGGAGGGAAGCAGGTAGGTAGGTAGAACATAAGTCGTGAGAGAGGTAAGGAGAGAGAGAGGGAGGGAGGGAAGCAGGTAGGTAGGAGAACATAAGTCGTGAGAGAGGTAAGGAGAGAGAGAGGTAGGGAGGGAAGCAGGTAGGTAGGTAGAACATAAGTCGTGAGAGAGGTAAGGAGGGAGAGAGGTAGGGAGGGAAGCAGGTAGGTAGGAGAACATAAGTCGTGAGAGAGGTAAGGAGAGAGAGAGGTAGGGAGGGAAGCAGGTAGGTAGGAGAACATAAGTCGTGAGAGAGGTAAGGAGGGGAGAGAGGTAGGGAGGGAAGCAGGTAGGTAGGAGAACATAAGTCGTGAGAGAGGTAAGGAGAGAGAGAGGGAGGGAGGGAAGCAGGTAGGTAGGAGAACATAAGTCGTGAGAGAGGTAAGGAGAGAGAGAGGTAGGGAGGGAAGCAGGTAGGTAGGAGAACATAAGTCGTGAGAGAGGTAAGGAGAGAGAGAGGTAGGGAGGGAAGCAGGTAGGTAGGTAGAACATAAGTCGTGAGAGAGGTAAGGAGAGAGAGAGGGAGGGAGGGAAGCAGGTAGGTAGGTAGAACATAAGTCGTGAGAGAGGTAAGGAGAGAGAGAGGTAGGGAGGGAAGCAGGTAGGTAGGAGAACATAAGTCGTGAGAGAGGTAAGGAGAGAGAGAGGTAGGGAGGGAAGCAGGTAGGTAGGTAGAACATAAGTCGTGAGAGAGGTAAGGAGAGAGAGAGGTAGGGAGGGAAGCAGGTAGGTAGGAGAACATAAGTCGTGTTGCAGTCCTTGTAGGTGGGAAGTTAAGAATTTAGTAAGGGAGGTGTTAGTGTTTGGTTATGTATCTGGCTTGACAAACTCTTCCTGAGACGGTTGATAAGCAGCGCCTGGCCTCTGCTACACTTACATCATTCTGGTTCTCGTGAGATAACGTTAGTAAGCCTCTTCCGCTCGGTTTCCACACTGGTGTGTCTTACTCACAAGATGGTGTCTCGTCTCGTCTCGTCTCGTCTCGTCTCGTCTCTGTTAATCACAGATGTATAAATATGTTTGATTTGTGGGTACATTTGTGTACCTCATGTGCACATAACTCACTTATGTGCACATAACTCACTTATGTGCACATAACTCACTTATGTGCACATAACTCACTTATGAGCACATAACGTACTTTATGTGCACATAACGTACTTTATGTGCACATAAGACCTATGTGTCCTCAAGACCACAATGTTAAACGCTGGTCAGTATTAGAGAAAATCATGGATTTATTTGGGCCTATTTAGGCCTACTGACAGGCCTGTCTCCTGTAAGAAACTGGGGAAACCGGAAATCTGATTTCCGTGAGATAATTTCTGAGTGTCTCAACTGATTGCCTTAATCCTTTCAACTTGATAATGCAACTTCAGGTCGGCTTGAAACTTAACGTACTGGTGTATTTTAGGATAAGTGTCTCTCTGAGATAACCAGAGAATGCCTCTTCAGTTCGGTTTCAAACCTGGCGTTCCTCAGAGGGTTTCAATTAGGTTCTGGACTGTGTAGATTTTAATTTATAATTTTCTTTAAATTAGGATGTTAGTTTCTATGTGATGACTTGTGGACGCCTCTTCTAATTACCGTGAAGCCTTCAAGCGTAATATTTAACTGCCGCACTCTGCACTGTTCCTTTCCCCTGCATTGAGGCAAAGGGGACTGGTGTTATGTAATTTAGGGATACCTTTCCAGAATCATTCAGGTACACTACCACAACCACCACCATCCACCACCTCTACCACAACAACCACCAACCATCATCACTACCACCATCCACCACCTCTACCACAAAAACCACCAACCATCATCACTACCACCATCCACCACCTCTACCACAACAACTACCAACCATCATCACTACCACCATCCACCACCACTACCACAACAACTACCAACCATCATCACTACCACCATCCACCACCACTACCACCACTACCACAACAACCACCAACCATGATTACTACCACCATCCACCACCACTACCACAACAACCACCAACCATCATCACTACCACCATCCACCACCACTACCACATCAACCACCAACCATGATTACTACCACTATCCACCACCACTACCACAACAACCACCAACCATCATCACTACCACCATCCACCACCACTACCACAACAACCACCAACCATCATCACTACCACCATCCACCACCTCTACCACAACAACTACCAACCATCATCACTACCACCATCCACCACCACTACCACAACAACTACCAACCATCATCACTACCACCATCCACCACCACTACCACAACAACTACCAACCATCACCACTACCACCATCCACCACCACTACCACAACAACTACCAACCATCACCACTACCACCATCCACCACCACTACCACAACAACTACCAACCATCACCACTACCAACATCCACCACCACTACCACCACTACCACAACAACTACCAACCATCACCACTACCACAACAACTACCAACCATCACCACTACCACCATCCACCACCACTACCACAACAACTACCAACCATCACCACTACCACCATCCACCACCACTACCACCACTACCACATCAACCACCAACCATGATTACTACCACTATCCACCACCACTACCACAACAACCACCAACCATCATCACTACCACCATCCACCACCACTACCACATCAACCACCAACCATCATCACTACCACCATCCACCACCACTACCACAACAACCACCATTACAACTACCACCACAACAACCACCACCACAATCTCCACCACCACAACCACCACCACAACAACCACCATTGCAACAACTACCACCACAACAACCACCACCACAACAACCACCACCACAACAACCACCACCACAATCTCCACCACCACAACAACCACCACCACAATCTCCACCACCACAACCACCACCACAACAACCACCATTGCAACAACTACCACCACAATAACCACCACCACAACAACCACCACCACAACAACCACCACCACAATCTCCACCACCACAACCACCACCATTGCAACAACTACCACCACAATAATCACCACCACAACTTCCTCCACCACAACAACAACCACCACCACAACAACCACCATTGCAACAACTACCACCACAACAACCACCACCACAACTTCACCACCACAGCTTCCTCCACCACCACAACAACCACCACCACAATCTCCACCACCACAACCACCACCACAACAACCACCATTGCAACAACCACCACCACAACCACCACCACAACAACCACCATTGCAACAACCACCACCACAACCACCACCACAACAACCACCATTGCAACAACTACCACCACACTCTTGCAGTTGCTTTTCGTGCACAGAGGGTGTGGCTCAGTACCTGGGGTGAGGGGGAGTACTTGGGGTGAGGGAGTGTATGTGGTGAGGGGGAGTTCATGGGGTGGGGGAGTGCATGGGGTGGGGGAGAGCATGGGGTGGGAGAGAGCATTGGTTAGGGGAGGGCCTTGGGTTGTTGGAGGATTGGGGGCGAGGGGTGGGTGGGGGAAGTGCAATTTGGGGTGTGAGGAGGGGAGGACTCACCACAACTCCTAGTACACTCTTCCCCTAGTTACCCCTCCCCAACCATTATCCTTACCTTCCCCTCCACAAACTTTCTCCTTCCTTCTTTGCCTTCCCCTCCCAGCATCCCCACCCTCCACCCCTCCCACCATCCCCACCCTCCACCCCTCCCACCATCCCCACCCTGAACCCCACCCACCACCCCTCCCACCATCCCCACCCTCCACCCCTCCCACCATCCCCACCCTCCACCCCTCCCACAATCCACACCCACCACCCCTCCCACCATCCCCACCCTCCACCCCTCCCACCATCCCCATCCTCCACCCCTCCCACAATCCCACCCACCACTCCTCCCACCATCCCCATCCTCCACCCCTCCCACTATCAACACCCTCCATCCCTCCCACCATCCCCACCCTCCACCCCTCCCACCATCAGCACCCTCCACCCCTCCCACCATCCTTACCCACCACCCCTCCCACCATCCCCACTTTCCACCCCACCCACCATCCCCACCCACCACCCCTCCCACCATAACCACCCACCACCCCTCTCACCGTCCCCACACTCCACCCCTCCCACCATCCCCGCCCTCCACCCCTCCCACCATCCCCACACTCCACCCCTCCCACCATCCCCACCCTCTACCCCTCCCACCATCCCCACTCTCCACCCCTCCCACCATCACCACCCACCACCCCCACCCTCCACCCCACCCACCACCCCCACCCACCACCCGTCCCACCATCACCACCCTCTACCCCTCCCACCATCCCCACTCTCCACCCCTCCCATCATCACCACCCACCACCCTTACCCTCCACCCCACCCACCACCCCCACCCACCACCCGTCCCACCATCCCCACCCTCTACCCCTCCCACCATCCCAACTCTCCACCCCTCCCACCATCACCACCCACCACCCCCACCCTCCACCCCACCCACCACCCCCACCCATCACCCGTCCCACCATCCCCACCCTCTACCCCTCCCACCATCCCCACACTCCACCCCTCCCACCATCCCCACCCTCTACCCCTCCCACCATCCCAACTCTCCACCCCTCCCACCATCACCACCCACCACCCCCACCCTCCACCCCACCCACCACCCGTCCCACCATCACCACCCTCCCCCCACCCTCCCCCACCTTCCACCCCACCCTCCACCACACCCTCCACCCCACCCTCCACCCCACCCTCCACCACCACCCTCCACTCCTCTCACCACATCCACCCTCCACCCCTCCCTCCACCTCACCCTCCACCCCACCCTCCACCCCTCTCACCACCCACACCCTCCACTCCTGCAATCCACCCCCACCCTCCACCCCCACCCTCCACCCATCCCACCATTTCCATCCACCACCCCTTCCACCACCCCCACCCACCACCCCCACCCTCCAACCCTCTCACCACCCCACCCTCCACCCCACCCTCCAACCCACTCTCCACCCCCACCCTCCACCCCACCCTCCACCCCACCCTCCACCCCACTCTCCACCCCCACCCTCCACCCCACCCTCCACCCCACCCTCCACCCCACCCTCCACCCTCCATCCTCCCACACCTGAAACACCTTCAGTCTTCTTAAAGCTGCAGTAGCAGCTACACTCACAGTGTCAAGCTTGAAGCTTACCTCATCACTGTACTAAAGCCTCTCATAGATGTTGTTGACAGCTTCTCTAAGCTAAGTTGATGACGTAGAACTACGTCAGGGACAGTGACACAGTTAACTTACTACTCTTCTGATTCCTTCCCTCTTAAGGGCCACCTAAGTTCCTCTGTCTTTTAATAACATTCAATTTCCCACTATAATCCACCTTGTCCATAATTACTATCACATTTGTCTTGTCTGTGTCGTAAAGTGAAGACCAGGATCGTCCTTTTATTCATGGTAGAACTTAACAATTGTTCTCAAGGATTTAAGTTCTACCATGAATTAAGTCAAGATCCTGGACCTCACTTTACGATACAGACAAAACAAATGTGATAGTAATTATTGTGGGAAAATGAACTTGCTATTACAAGATGGAGGAACTTACGTGGTTCTTAAGTCTGGTGGGAACAACTGTTCCTAGTTTTAAAGCTGTGTATGGAAGATGCCTCCACCCAGCACACTCTGCTTCTATCTGATTTTGGTTTAAAAATGTTAATTCTAGTTCTGACCTGAGATGTGAGAATGTTTGGTCACCCAGGTCATTGTGGTCACCTGAAGTTTGCCTGGATGTCACTGCCCCCATGACTAGGTCCTAGACCAGGCCTCCTGGCTTGCTGGTCTGACTGACAAAGCTGCTAGTGCCTGCTACCCACTGGCCAATGTATGCACCACAACTTGGCTGATCAGGAACTGTTTTGAGGGATCTGTCGACTTCTCTCTTGAAGACAGCCAGGGGGTTTGTTGCTGATACCTCTCATGCATGAAGTATGTTGAAGAGTCGTGGTTCCTTAACACTTATTAAGTTCTCTCTTAGTGTACTCACTGCTTCTCTCCTTGGCACCGTCTGCCAAGCTCTTGTTTTTATATGTGGTAATTTCAGTGTGCAGGTTTAGTACGAATCCCTCCAGTTTCTGCTAGGTGTAGATTGTGATGTATCTTTGTTCCCTACATTTTAAGGAGTACAATTCTAGGGACTTAAAACACCCCCAGTAACTTAGTGTTCGACTGCATTTATTCTAGCTGTGAAGGTTCTGTACATTTTCCAGTTCAGCAATTTCGTCTACCCTGAAGGAGCCGTTAATACACAGCAATATTCTAGCCATGAGAAAACGAGTGACCTGAAGAGTATCATCGTTGGCTCTGCATCTCATGTTTTGAGGGTTCTAGTTATCCAACCTATCATTTTACTGGCAGTTGCAATAATAGAGAATGCTTCGCAGAAAGTGGTACGTGAAGTATTTACAAGTGGTTGTTAAGTGGTTTACCCTGAAGTGAAGAGGTGCACTCAGTCCATTGAGTATTAAAATGAGTTAAGTGGACTCACCTGGAGTTGTCAAGAGACTTATTATCACTTGCTGGGTAAGAGAAAGTGGCTAGGTTCACTTCTGAGGGATAGTCGAGAAGGCTAGGTATCCCTTCTCATCCCTGCCATCTTTTCTCATCCTTTAAATACTCTCTCCACACACACACACACACACACACACACACATGCTGTAAAATAGGGTGGGTCACCTCCCTCAGGGTGGGTCACCTCCCACAGGGTGGGTCACCTCCCTCAGGGTGGGTCACCTCCCTCAGGGTGGGTCACCTCCTTCAGGGTGGGTCATCTCCCTTAGGGTGGGTCACCTCCTTCAGGGTGGGTCATCTCCCTCAGGGTGGGTCACCTCCCTCAGGGTGGGTCACCTCCCTCAGGGTGGGTCACCTCCCTCAGGGTGGGTCACCTCCCTCAGGGTGGGTCACCTCCCTCAGGGTGGGTCACCTCCCTCAGGGTGGGCCACCTCCCTCAGGGTGGGTCACCTCCCTCAGGGTGGGTCACCTCCCTCAGGGTGGGTCACCTCCCTTAGGGTGGGTCACCTCCCTCAGGGTGGGTCACCTCCCTCAGGGTGGGTCACCTCCCTCAGGGTGGGTCACCTCCCTCAGGGTGGGTCACCTCCCTGAGGGTGGGTCACCTCCCTCAGGGTGGGTCACCTCCCTCAGGGTGGGTCACCTCCCTCAGGGTGGGTCACCTCCCTCAGGGTGGGTCACCTCCCTCAGGGTGGGTCACCTCCCTCAGGGTGGGTCACCTCCCTCAGGGTGGGTCACCTCCCTCAGGGTGGGTCACCTCCCTCAAGGTGGGTCACCTCCCTCAGGGTGGGTCACCTCCCTCAGGGTGGGTCACCTCCCTCAGGGTGGGTCACCTCCCTCAGGGTGGGTCACCTCCCTCAGGGTGGGTCACCTCCCTCAGGGTGGGTCACCTCCCTCAGGATGGGTCACCTCCCTCAGGGTGGGTCACCTCCCTCAGGGAGGGTCACCTCCCTCAGGGTGGGTCACCTCCCTCAGGGTGGGTCACCTCCCTCAGGGAGGGTCACCTCCCTCAGGGAGGGTCACCTCCCTCAGGGTGGGTCACCTCCCTCAGGGTGGGTCACGTCCCTGGGTCTTCCTCAGCACACTGACACAGGTGTAAGACACAGACTGCTGTGCTTGGTAAGACTGACTGGTCCAGGTACCAGGGTCCAGGTACCAGGGTCCAGGTACCAGGGTCCAGGTACCAGGGTCCAGGTACCAGGGTCCAGGTACCAGGGTCCAGGTACCAGGGTCCAGGTACCAGGGTCCAGGTACCAGGGACCAGGTACCAGGGTCCAGGTACCAGGGTCCAGGTACCAGGGTCCAGGTACCAGGGTCCAGGTACCAGGGTCCAGGTACCAGGGTCCAGGTACCAGGGTCCAGGTACCAGGGACCAGGTACCAGGGTCCAGGTACCAGGGTCCAGGTACCAGGGTCCAGGTACCAGGGACCAGGTACCAGGGTCCAGGTACCAGGGTCCAGGTACCAGGGTCCAGGTACCAGGGTCCAGGTACCAGGGTCCAGGTACCAGGGTCCAGGTACCAGGGTCCAGGTACCAGGGTCCAGGTACCAGGGACCAGGTACCAGGGTCCAGGTACCAGGGTCCAGGTACCAGGGACCAGGTACCAGGGTCCAGGTACCAGGGTCCAGGTACCAGGGTCCAGGTACCAGGGTCCAGGTACCAGGGTCCAGGTACCAGGGTCCAGGTACCAGGGTCCAGGTACCAGGGTCCAGGTACCAGGGTCCAGGTACCAGGGTCCAGGTACCAGGGTCCAGGTACCAGGGTCCAGGTACCAGGGTCCAGGTACCAGGGTCCAGGTACCAGGGTCCAGGTACCAGGGACCAGGTACCAGGGTCCAGGTACCAGGGTCCAGGTACCAGGGTCCAGGTACCAGGGTCCAGGTACCAGGGTCCAGGTACCAGGGTCCAGGTACCAGGGTCCAGGTACCAGAGTCCAGGTACCAGGGTCCAGGTACCAGGGTCCAGGTACCAGGGTCCAGGTACCAGGGTCCAGGTACCAGGGTCCAGGTACCAGGGTCCAGGTACCAGGGTCCAGGTACCAGGGTTACCATACATTATCATCCTCACATATCGCAAGTTTTCCAGACGCAGCGGAAATAAATGGTATAAACTACAGACACAATAGAAAAATAAACGTATAAGCAGTACATAGAATGTGTTCCTTTATTGACAACGTTTCGCCCACACGTTGAACTTTATCAAGTCACAAACACATCTGTTTGTCACTTTATATATATATATATATATATATATATATATATATATATATATATATATATATATATATATATATATATATATATATATATATATGTCGTGCCGAATATGTAAAACTGGTCAATTAGCAAGAACTCATTTAAAATTAAGTCCTTTCTAAAATTTTCTCTTATACGTTTAAAGATATATTTTTTCATTAATGTTGATGTAAAAATTTATAATTTTGCACCAAAAGGAACTTAGAAAACTTACCTAACCTTATTATAACAAGAACAATTTATTTTAGCCTAAACCAACTAAATATATTTTAGATTTGTTTACAATAATTTAATACTAAACAAACACAGTGAAATATATTTTTTTCGTTAGGTTCAGAATGATTTTGGAGAAATTATTGCATACACAAATTTTTACTTGTCCTATATGGCAAGATGAACGTTGCTATTTAAGCCAAGATCGCTAGTTCTGCCTATTCGGCACGACATATATATATATATATATATATATATATATATATATATATATATATATATATATATATATATATATATATATATATATATATATATATACATACATACATACATACATCTAGGATTTTCTCCTTTTTCTAAATAGCTCTTGTTCTTCTTTATTTCTTCTATTGTCCATGGGGAAGTGGAAAAGAATCTTTCCTCCGTAAGCCATGTGTGTCGTATGAGGCGACTAAAATGCCGGGAGCAATGGGCTAGTAACACCTTCTCCTGTAGACACTTACTAAAAAAGAGAAGAAGAAAAACTTTATAAAACTGGGATGCTTAAATGTGCGTGGATGTAGTGCGGATGACAAGAAACAGATGATTGCTGATGTTATAAATGAAAAGAAGTTGGATGTCCTGGCCCTAAGCGAAACAAAGCTGACGGTGGTAGGGGAGTTTCGGTGGGGGGGAATAAATGGGATTAAATCTGGAGTATCTGAGAGAGTTAGAACAAAGGAAGGGGTAGCAGTAATGTTGAAGGATCAATTATGGAAGGAGAAAAGAGAATATGAATGTGTAAATTCAAGAATTATGTGGATTAAAGTAAAGGTTGGATGCGAAAAGTGGGTCATAATAAGCGTGTATGCACCTGGAGAAGAGAGGAATGTAGAGGAGAGAGAGAGATTTTGGGAGATGTTAAGTGAATGTATAGGAGCCTTTGAACCAAGTGAGAGAGTAATTGTGGTAGGGGACCTGAATGCTAAAGTAGGAGAAACTTTTAGAGAGGGTGTGGTAGGTAAGTTTGGAGTGCCAGGTGTAAATGATAATGGGAGCCCTTTGATTGAACTTTGTATAGAAAGGGGTTTAATTATAGGTAATACATATTTTAAGAAAAAGAGGATAAATAAGTATACAAGATATGATGTACGGCGAAATGCCAGTAGTTTGTAGGATTATGTATTGGTAGATAAAAGACTGTTGAGTAGACTTCAGGATGTACATGTTTATAGAGGGGCCACAGATATATCAGATCACTTTCTAGTTGTAGCTACACTGAGAGTAAAAGGTAGATGGGATACAAGGAGAATAGAAGCATCAGGGAAGAGAGAGGTGAAGGTTTATAAACTAAAAGAGGAGGCAGTTAGGGTAAGATATAAACAGCTATTGGAGGATAGATGGGCTAATGAGAGCATAGGCAATGGGGTCGAAGAGGTATGGGGTAGGTTTAAAAATGTAGTGTTAGAGTGTTCAGCAGAAGTTTGTGGTTACAGGAAAGTGGGTGCGGGAGGGAAGAGGAGCGATTGGTGGAATGATGATGTAAAGAGAGTAGTAAGGGAGAAAAAGTTAGTATATGAGAAGTTTTTACAAAGTAGAAGTGATGCAAGGAGGGAAGAGTATATGGAGAAAAAGAGAGAGGTTAAGAGAGTGGTGAAGCAATGTAAAAAGAGAGCAAATGAGAGAGTGGGTGAGATGTTATCAACAAATTTTGTTGAAAATAAGAAAAAGTTTTGGAGTGAGATTAACAAGTTAAGGAAGCCTAGAGAACAAATGGATTTGTCAGTTAAAAATAGGAGAGGAGAGTTATTAAATGGAGAGTTAGAGGTATTGGGAAGATGGAGGGAATATTTTGAGGAATTGTTAAATGTTGATGAAGATAGGGAAGCTGTGATTTCGTGTATAGGACAAGGAGGAATAACATCTTGTAGGAGTGAGGAAGAGCCAGTTGTGAGTGTGGGGGAAGTTCGTGAGGCAGTATGTAAAATGAAAGGGGGTAAGGCAGCCGGGATTGATGGGATAAAGATAGAAATGTTAAAAGCAGGTGGGGATATAGTTTTGGAGTGGTTGGTGCAATTATTTAATAAATGTATGGAAGAGGGTAAGGTACCTAGGGATTGGCAGAGAGCATGCATAGTTCCTTTGTATAAAGGCAAAGGGGATAAAAGAGAGTGCAAAAATTATAGGGGGATAAGTCTGCTGAGTATACCTGGTAAAGTGTATGGTAGAGTTATTATTGAAAGAATTAAGAGTAAGACGGAGAATAGGATAGCAGATGAACAAGGAGGCTTTAGGAAAGGTAGGGGGTGTGTGGACCAGGTGTTTACAGTGAAACATATAAGTGAACAGTATTTAGATAAGGCTAAAGAGGTCTTTGTGGCATTTATGGATTTGGAAAAGGCGTATGACAGGGTGGATAGGGGGGCAATGTGGCAGATGTTGCAAGTGTATGGTGTAGGAGGTAGGTTACTGAAAGCAGTGAAGAGTTTTTACGAGGATAGTGAGGCTCAAGTTAGAGTATGTAGGAAAGAGGGAAATTATTTCCCAGTAAAAGTAGGCCTTAGACAAGGATGTGTGATGTCACCGTGGTTGTTTAATATATTTATAGATGGGGTTGTAAGAGAAGTAAATGCGAGGGTCTTGACAAGAGGCGTGGAGTTAAAAGATAAAGAATCACACACAAAGTGGGAGTTGTCACAGCTGCTCTTTGCTGATGGCACTGTGCTCTTGGGAGATTCTGAAGAGAAGTTGCAGAGATTGGTAGATGAATTTGGTAGGGTGTGCAAAAGAAGAAAATTAAAGGTGAATACAGGAAAGAGTAAGGTTATGAGGATAACAAAAAGATTAGGTGATTAAAGATTGAATATCAGATTGGAGGGAGAGTGTATGGAGGAGGTGAGTGTATTCAGATATTTGGGAGTGGACGTGTCAGCGGATGGGTCTATGAAAGATGAGGTGAATCATAGAATTGATGAGGGAAAAAGAGTGAGTGGTGCACTTAGGAGTCTGTGGAGACAAAGAACTTTGTCCTTGGAGGCAAAGAGGGGAATGTATGAGAGTATAGTTTTACCAACGCTCTTATATGGGTGTGAAGCATGGGTGATGAATGTTGCAGCGAGGAGAAGGCTGGAGGCAGTGGAGATGTCATGTCTGAGGCCAATGTGTGGTGTGAATATAATGCAGAGAATTCGTAGTTTGGAAGTTAGGAGGAGGTGCGGGATTACCAAAACTGTTGTCCAGAGGGCTGAGGAAGGGTTGTTGAGGTGGTTCGGACATGTAGAGAGAATGGAGCGAAACAGAATGACTTCAAGAGTGTATCAGTCTGTAGTGGAAGGAAGGCGGGGTAGGGGTCGGCCTAGGAAAGGTTGGAGAGAGGGGGTAAAGGAGGTTTTGTGTGCGAGGGGCTTGGACTTCCAGCAGGTATGCGTGAGCGTGTTTGATAGGAGTGAATGGAGACAAATGGTTTTTAATATTTGACGTGCTGTTGGAGTGTGAGCAAAGTAACATTTATGAAGGGGTTCAGGGAAACCGGCAGGCCGGACTTGAGTCCTGGAGATGGGAAGTACAGTGCCTGCACTCTGAAGGAGGGGTGTTAATGTTGCAGTTTAAAAACTGTAGTGTAAAGCACCCTTCTGGCAAGACAGTGATGGAGTGAATGATGGTGAAAGTTTTTCTTTTTCGGGCCACCCTGCCTTGGTGGGAATCGGCCAGTTTGATAATAATAAAAAAAAAATTAACAAGTTAAGGAAGCCTAGAGAACAAATGGATTTGTCAGTTAAAAATAGGAGAGGAGAGTTATTAAATGGAGAGTTAGAGATATTGGATAGATGGAGAGAATATTTAGAGGAATTGTTAAATGTTGATGAAGATAGGGAAGCTGTGATTTCGTGTATAGGGCAAGGAGGAATAACATCTTGTAGGAGTGAGGAAGAGCCAGTTGTGAGTGTGGGGGAAGTTCGTGAGGCAGTAGGTAAAATGAATGGGGGTAAGGCAGCCGGGATTGATGGGATAAAGATAGAAATGTTAAAAGCAGGTGGGGATATAGTTTTGGAGTGGTTGGTGCAATTATTTAATAAATGTATGGAAGAGGGTAAGGTACCTAGGGATTGGCAGAGAGCATGCATAGTTCCTTTGTATAAAGGCAAAGGGGACAAAAGAGAGTGCAAAAATTATAGGGGGATAAGTCTGTTGAGTATACCTGGTAAAGTGTATGGTAGAGTTATTATTGAAAGAATTAAGAGTAAGACGGAGAATAGGATAGCAGATGAACAAGGAGGCTTTAGGAAAGGTAGGGGGTGTGTGGACCAGGTGTTTACAGTGAAACATATAAGTGAACAGTATTTAGATAAGGCTAAAGAGGTCTTTGTAGCATTTATGGATTTGGAAAAGGCTTATGACAGGTGGATAGGGGGGCAATGTGGCAGATGTTGCAGGTGTATGGTGTAGGAGGTAGGTTACTGAAAGCAGTGAAGAGTTTTTATGAGGATAGTGAGGCTCAAGTTAGAGTATGTATGAAAGAGGGAAATTATTTCCCAGTAAAAGTAGGCCTTAGACAAGGATGTGTGATGTCACCGTGGTTGTTTAATATATTTATAGATGGGGTTGTAAGAGAAGTAAATGCGAGGGTCTTGGCAAGAGGCGTGGAGTTAAAAGATAAAGAATCACACATAAAGTGGGAGTTGTCACAGTTGCTCTTTGCTGATGACACTGTGCTCTTGGGAGATTCTGAAGAGAAGTTGCAGAGATTGGTGGATGAATTTGGTAGAGTGTGCAAAAGAAGAAAATTAAAAGTGAATACAGGAAAGAGTAAGGTTATGAGGATAACAAAAAGATTAGGTGACGAAAGATTGGATATCAGATTGGAGGGAGAGAGTATGGAGGAGGTGAATGTATTCAGATATTTGGGAGTGGACGTGTCAGCGGATGGGTCTATGAAAGATGAGGTGAATCATAGAATTGATGAGGGAAAAAGAGTGAGTGGTGCACTTAGGAGTCTGTGGAGACAAAGAACTTTGTCCTTGGAGGCAAAGAGGGGAATGTATGAGAGTATAGTTTTACCAACGCTCTTATATGGGTGTGAAGGGTGGGTGATGAATGTTGCAGCGAGGAGAAGGCTGGAGGCAGTGGAGATGTCATGTCTGAGGGCAATGTGTGGTGTGAATATAATGCAGAGAATTCGTAGTTTGGAAGTTAGGAGGAGGTGCGGGTCTATTGTCCAGAGGGCTGAGAGATGTGAGGTGGTTAGGACATGTAGAGAGAATGGAGCGAAACAGAATGACTTCAAGAGTGTATCAGTCTGTAGTGGAAGGAAGGCGGGGTAGGGGTCGGCCTAGGAAAGGTTGGAAGGAGGGGGTAAAGGAGGTTTTGTGTGCGAGGGGCTTGGACTTCTAGCAGGCATGCATGAGCGTGTTTGATAGGAGTGAATGGAGACAAATGGTTTTTAATACTTGACGTGCTGTTGGAGTGTGAGCAAAGTAACATTTATGAAGGGATTCAGGGAAACCGGCAGGCCGGACTTGAGTCCTGGAGATGGGAAGTACAGTGCCTGCACTCTGAAGGAGGGGTGTTAATGTTGCAGTTTAAAAACTGTAGTGTAAAGCACCCTTCTGGCAAGACAGTGATGGAGTGAATGATGGTGAAAGTTTTTTTTTTTCGGGCCACCCTGCCTTGGTGGGTCACCCTGCCTTGGTGGGCCACCCTGCCTTGGTGGGCCACCCTGCCTTGGTGGGCCACCCTGCCTTGGTGGGCCACCCTGCCTTGGTGGGCCACCCTGCCTTGGTGGGCCACCCTGCCTTGGTGGGCCACCCTGCCTTGGTGGGCCACCCTGCCTTGGTGGGCCACCCTGCCTTGGTGGGCCACCCTGCCTTAGTGGGCCACCCTGCCTTGGTGGGCCACCCTGCCTTGGTGGGCCACCCTGCCTTGGTGGGCCACCCTGCCTTGGTGGGCCACCCTGCCTTGGTGGGCCACCCTGCCTTGGTGGGCCACCCTGCCTTGGTGGGCCACCCTGCCTTGGTGGGCCACCCTGCCTTGGTGGGCCTCCCTGCCTTGGTGGGCCACCCTGCCTTGGTGGGCCACCCTGCCTTGGTGGGCCACCCTGCCTTGGTGGGCCACCCTGCCTTGGTGGGCCACCCTGCCTTGGTGGGCCACCCTGCCTTGGTGGGCCACCCTGCCTTGGTGGGACACCCTGCCTTGGTGGGCCACCCTGCCTTGGTGGGTCACCCTGCCTTGGTGGGTCACCCTGCCTTGGTGGGTCACCCTGCCTTGGTGGGCCACCCTGCCTTGGTGGGCCACCCTGCCTTGGTGGGCCACCCTGCCTTGGTGGGTCACCCTGCCTTGGTGGGCCACCCTGCCTTGGTGGGTCACCCTGCCTTGGTGGGCCACCCTGCCTTGGTGGGTCACCCTGCCTTGGTGGGGCCAGGCTGCCTTGGTGGGTCACCCTGCCTTGGTGGGCCACCCTGCCTTGGTGGGTCACCCTGCCTTGGTGGGCCACCCTGCCTTGGTGGGCCACCCTGCCTTGGTGGGTCACCCTGCCTTGGTGGGCCACCCTGCCTTGGTGGGTCACCCTGCCTTGGTGGGCCACCCTGCCTTGGTGGGCCACCCTGCCTTGGTGGGCCACCCTGCCTTGGTGGGCCACCCTGCCTTGGTGGGTCACCCTGCCTTGGTGGGCCACCCTGCCTTGGTGGGCCACCCTGCCTTGGTGGGTCACCCTGCCTTGGTGGGCCACCCTGCCTTGGTGGGCCACCCTGCCTTGGTGGGTCACCCTGCCTTGGTGGGCCACCCTGCCTTGGTGGGACACCCTGCCTTGGTGGGCCACCCTGCCTTGGTGGGCCACCCTGCCTTGGTGGGCCACCCTGCCTTGGTGGGTCACCCTGCCTTGGTGGGTCACCCTGCCTTGGTGGGTCACCCTGCCTTGGTGGGCCACCCTGCCTTGGTGGGTCACCCTGCCTTGGTGGGTCACCCTGCCTTGGTGGGCCACCCTGCCTTGGTGGGTCACCCTGCCTTGGTGGGTCACCCTGCCTTGGTAGCCACCCTGCCTTGGTGGGTCACCCTGCCTTGGTGGGCCACCCTGCCTTGGTGGGCCACCCTGCCTTGGTGGGTCACCCTGCCTTGGTGGGTCACCCTGCCTTGGTGGGTCACCCTGCCTTTGTGGGTCACCCTGCCTTGGTGGGCCACCCTGCCTTGGTGGGTCACCCTGCCTTGGTGGACCACCCTGCCTTGGTGGGCCACGCTGCCTTGGTGGGTCACCCTGCCTTGGTGGGTCACCCTGCCTTGGTAGGCCACCCTGCCTTGGTGGGCCACCCTGCCTTGGTGGGTCACCCTGCCTTGGTGGGTCACCCTGCCTTGGTGGGTCACCCTGCCTTGGTGGGCCACCCTGCCTTGGTGGGTCACCCTGCCTTGGTGGGTCACCCTGCCTTGGTGGGTCACCCTGCCTTGGTGGGTCACCCTGCCTTGGTGGGCCACCCTGCCTTGGTGGGTCACCCTGCCTTGGTGGGTCACCCTGCCTTGGTGGGTCACCCTGCCTTGGTGGGTCACCCTGCCTTGGTGGGTCACCCTGCCTTGGTGGGCCACCCTGCCTTGGTGGGCCACCCTGCCTTGGTGGGCCACCCTGCCTTGGTGGGCCACCCTGCCTTGGTGGGTCACCCTGCCTTGGTGGGTCACCCTGCCTTGGTGGGCCACCCTGCCTTGGTGGGCCACCCTGCCTTGGTGGGCCACCCTGCCTTGGTGGGCCACCCTGCCTTGGTGGGCCACCCTGCCTTGGTGGGTCACCCTGCCTTGGTGGGCCACCCTGCCTTGGTGGGTCACCCTGCCTTGGTGGGCCACCCTGCCTTGGTGGGCCACCCTGCCTTGGTGGGCCACCCTGCCTTGGTGGGCCACCCTGCCTTGGTGGGCCACCCTGCCTTGGTGGGCCACCCTGCCTTGGTGGGCCACCCTGCCTTGGTGGGCCACCCTGCCTTGGTGGGTCACCCTGCCTTGGTGGGCCACCCTGCCTTGGTGGGTCACCCTGCCTTGGTGGGCCACCCTGCCTTGGTGGGCCACCCTGCCTTGGTGGGCCACCCTGCCTTGGTGGGCCACCCTGCCTTGGTGGGCCACCCTGCCTTGGTGGGCCACCCTGCCTTGGTGGGCCACCCTGCCTTGGTGGGCCACCCTGCCTTGGTGGGCCACCCTGCCTTGGTGGGCCACCCTGCCTTGGTGGGCCACCCTGCCTTGGTGGGCCACCCTGCCTTGGTGGGCCACCCTGCCTTGGTGGGTCACCCTGCCTTGGTGGGCCACCCTGCCTTGGTGGGTCACCCTGCCTTGGTGGGCCACCCTGCCTTGGTGGGCCACCCTGCCTTGGTGGGCCACCCTGCCTTGGTGGGTCACCCTGCCTTGGTGGGCCACCCTGCCTTGGTGGGCCACCCTGCCTTGGTGGGCCACCCTGCCTTGGTGGGTCACCCTGCCTTGGTGGGTCACCCTGCCTTGGTGGGTCACCCTGCCTTGGTGGGCCACCCTGCCTTGGTGGGCCACCCTGCCTTGGTGGGCCACCCTGCCTTGGTGGGCCACCCTGCCTTGGTGGACCACCCTGCCTTGGTGGGCCACCCTGCCTTGGTGGGCCACCCTGCCTTGGTGGGCCACCCTGCCTTGGTGGGCCACCCTGCCTTGGTGGGTCACCCTGCCTTGGTGGGCCACCCTGCCTTGGTGGGTCACCCTGCCTTGGTGGGCCACCCTGCCTTGGTGGGCCACCCTGCCTTGGTGGGCCACCCTGCCTTGGTGGGCCACCCTGCCTTGGTGGGCCACCCTGCCTTGGTGGGCCACCCTGCCTTGGTGGGCCACCCTGCCTTGGTGGGCCACCCTGCCTTGGTGGGCCACCCTGCCTTGGTGGGCCACCCTGCCTTGGTGGGCCACCCTGCCTTGGTGGGTCACCCTGCCTTGGTGGGTCACCCTGCCTTGGTGGGCCACCCTGCCTTGGTGGGTCACCCTGCCTTGGTGGGTCACCCTGCCTTGGTGGGTCACCCTGCCTTGGTGGGTCACCCTGCCTTGGTGGGCCACCCTGCCTTGGTGGGTCACCCTGCCTTGGTGGGTCACCCTGCCTTGGTGGGTCACCCTGCCTTGGTGGGTCACCCTGCCTTGGTGGGCCACCCTGCCTTGGTGGGCCACCCTGCCTTGGTGGGTCACCCTGCCTTGGTGGGCCACCCTGCCTTGGTGGGTCACCCTGCCTTGGTGGGTCACCCTGCCTTGGTGGGTCACCCTGCCTTGGTGGGCCACCATGCCTTGGTGGGCCACCCTGCCTTGGTGGGTCACCCTGCCTTGGTGGGCCACCCTGCCTTGGTGGGTCACCCTGCCTTGGTGGGTCACCCTGCCTTGGTGGGTCACCCTGCCTTGGTGGGCCACCCTGCCTTGGTGGGTCACCCTGCCTTGGTGGGTCACCCTGCCTTGGTGGGTCACCCTGCCTTGGTGGGTCACCCTGCCTTGGTGGGCCACCCTGCCTTGGTGGGTCACCCTGCCTTGGTGGGTCACCCTGCCTTGGTGGGTCACCCTGCCTTGGTGGGTCACCCTGCCTTGGTGGGTCACCCTGCCTTGGTGGGTCACCCTGCCTTGGTGGGTCACCCTGCCTTGGTGGGCCACCCTGCCTTGGTGGGTCACCCTGCCTTGGTGGGTCACCCTGCCTTGGTGGGTCACCCTGCCTTGGTGGGCCACCCTGCCTTGGTGGGCCACCCTGCCTTGGTGGGTCACCCTGCCTTGGTGGGTCACCCTGTCTTGGTGGGTCACCCTGCCTTGGTGGGTCACCCTGCCTTGGTGGGCCACCCTGCCTTGGTGGGTCACCCTGCCTTGGTGGGCCACCCTGCCTTGGTGGGCCACCCTGCCTTGGTGGGCCACCCTGCCTTGGTGGGCCACCCTGCCTTGGTGGGCCACCCTGCCTTGGTAGGCCACCCTGCCTTTGTGGGCCACCCTGCCTTGGTGGGCCGCCCTGCCTTGGTGGGTCACCCTGCCTTGGTGGGCCACCCTGCCTTGGTGGGTCACCCTGCCTTGGTGGGCCACTTTGCCTTGGTGGGCCACCCTGCCTTGGTGGGCCACCCTGCGTTGGTGGGCCACCCTGCCTTGGTGGGCCACCCTGCCTTGGTAGGCCACCCTGCCTTGGTGGGCCACCCTGCCTTGGTGGGTCACCCTGCCTTGGTGGGTCACCCTGCCTTGGTGGGTCACCCTGCCTTGGTGGGTCACCCTGCCTTGGTGGGTCACCCTGCCTTGGTGGGTCACCCTGCCTTGGTGGGTCACCCTGCCTTGGTGGGCCACCCTGCCTTGGTGGGCCACCCTGCCTTGGTGGGTCACCCTGCCTTGGTGGGTCACCCTGTCTTGGTGGGTCACCCTGCCTTGGTGGGTCACCCTGCCTTGGTGGGCCACCCTGCCTTGGTGGGTCACCCTGCCTTGGTGGGCCACCCTGCCTTGGTGGGCCACCCTGCCTTGGTGGGCCACCCTGCCTTGGTGGGCCACCCTGCCTTGGTGGGCCACCCTGCCTTGGTAGGCCACCCTGCCTTGGTGGGCCACCCTGCCTTGGTGGGCCGCCCTGCCTTGGTGGGTCACCCTGCCTTGGTGGGCCACCCTGCCTTGGTGGGTCACCCTGCCTTGGTGGGCCACTTTGCCTTGGTGGGCCACCCTGCCTTGGTGGGCCACCCTGCGTTGGTGGGCCACCCTGCCTTGGTGGGCCACCCTGCCTTGGTGGGCCACCCTGCTTTGGTGGGCCACCCTGCCTTGGTGGGCCACCCTGCCTTGGTGGGCCACCCTGCCTTGGTAGGCCACCCTGCCTTGGTGGGTCACCCTGCCTTGGTGGGCCACCCTGCCTTGGTGGGCCACCCTGCCTTGGTGGGCCGCCCTGCCTTGGTGGGCCACCCTGCCTTGGTGGTCCACCCTGCCTTGGTGGGCCACCCTGCCTTGGTGGGCCAACCTGCCTTGGTGGGCCACCCTGCCTTGGTGGGCCACCCTGCCTTGGTGGGCCACCCTGCCTTGGTGGGCCACCCTGCCTTGCTAGGCCACCCTGCCTTGGTGGGTCACCCTGCCTTGGTGGGCCACCCTGCCTTGGTGGGCCACCCTGCCTTGGTGGGCCACCCTGCCTTGGTGGGCCGCCCTGCCTTGGTTGGCCACCCTGCCTTGGTGGTCCACCCTGCCTTGGTGGGCCACCCTGCCTTGGTGGGCCACCCTGCCTTGGGGGGCCACCCTGCCTTGGTGGGCCACCCTGCCTTGGTGGGCCACCCTGCCTTGGTGGGCCACCCTGCCTTGGTGGGCCACCCTGCCTTGGTGGGCCACCCTGCCTTGGTGGGCCACCCTGCCTTGGTGGGCCACCATGCCTTGGTGGGAATCGGCCAGTGTGATAAAAAATAATAAAAAATATATATATATATACACGAGTTAGGTTGAAATGTTGAAAAGTTGTGTTGCCCTGGTGACTGAGGGGAGGAGAGAGAGAGGGGAGACGTGATAACTACGGGAGATTATGATAGGACGTGAAAGAGTAGAGGCAGAGGATTTCTTAGTAATTGTAAAAGGAATAACAGGAGGACGCGGCTATAAAATCAGGACAAAAAAGAAAAAAAGAGGAGACGGAGGGATGCTGGGAAATGTTTGCTGGGGGGACTGGTTGACCAGTGGAAGAACCGACATGGTGAGGCAGACAGTGTTGAAACTGTCAGATGCTTTAAATAATTATATGGCGAAGAATGACTGGAGACGACGCACACACACACTAACAAAAATCTTCAACACATCCATTAAAACTGGGCAACTATCTGAGGGATAGAAGACGGCAAATGTAGACCCAGTTTTTAAGAAAGGAGACAGACACGAGGCATTAAACTACAGACCTGTGTCTCTGACGTGTATAGTATGCAAAGTCATGGAGAAGATCATCAGGAGGAGAGTGGTGGAGCACCTAGAAAGGCACAAGCTTATAATCGACAACCAGCACGGTTTCAGGGAAGGAAAATCCTGTGTCACAAACCTACTGGAGTTTTATGGCAAGGTAACAGAAGTAAGACACGAGAGAGAGAGGTGGATAGACTGCATTTTCTTGGACTGCAAGAATACCTTCGACACAGTTCCTCACAAGAGGTTACTGCAAAAGTTAGAGGATCAGACAAATAATAGGGAGGGCACTGCAATGGATTAGAGAATACCTGACAGGGAGGCAACACCGAGTCATGGTACGTGACGAGGTGTCAGAGTGAGCGCTTGTGACGAGCGGGGTTCCACAGGGGTCAGTCCTAGGACCTGTGCTGTTTTTGGTATATGTGAATGACATAACGGAAGGGATAGACTCAGAAGTGTCCTTGTTTGCAGATGATGTGAAGTTAATGAGAAGAATTACATCGGTCGAGGATCAGGCAGGACTACAAAGAGACCTGGACAGGCTACAAGCCTGGTCCAGCAACTGGCTCTTTGAGTTTAATCCTGCCAAATGCAGAGTCATGAAGATCGGGGAAGGGCAAAGAAGACCGCAGACACAGTGTAGTCTAGTTGGCTAAACACTGCAAACCTTACTTTAGGAAAAACATCTTGGGGTGAGTATAATACCGAACACATCTCCTGAGGCGCACATCAATCAGATAACCGCTGCAACATGCGGTGGTATGGCAAACTTAAGAATAGCATTTGATACCTCAGTAAGGAATCGTTCAAGACACTGTACACTGTGTACGTCAGGCCCATACTGGAGTATGCAGCACCAGTTTGGAACCCACACCTGGTCAAGCACGTCTATAAATTAGAGAAAGTGCAAAGGTTTGCAACAAGACTAGTCCCAGAGCTAAGGGGATTCCCCTACGAAGGGAAGTTAAAGGAAATCGGCCTGACGGCACTGGAGGACAGGAGGGTCAGGGGAGACATAATAACGACGTACAAAATACTGCGAGGAATTGACAAGGTGGACAAAGACAGGATGTTCCAGAGATGGGACACAGAAACAAGAGGTCACAATTGAAAGCTGAAGACTCAGATGAGTCAAAGGGATGTTAGGAAGTATTTCTTCAGTCATAGAGTTGTCAGAAAGTGGAATAGCCTAGAAAGTGACGTAGTGGAGGCAGGAACCATACATAGTTTTAAGATGAGGTATGATGAAGCTCATGGAGCAGGGAGAGAGAGGACATAGTAGCAAACAGTGAAGAGGCGGGGCCAGGAACTATGACTCGACCCCTGAAACCACAAATAGGTGAGTACAAATAAATGAGCACACACACACACACACACACGGGGCCAGGAGCTGTGAATCGACCCCCGCATCCACAGCTAAGTGAATACACACACACACTACAGCGTACTCACACGAGAATCTACCGATAACCAATCCTGTGATCGGGCAAGAAAAGTCGAAAAGCAGTGTGGAGAGAGGAACCAGTGAGAGAAGCATCAACACAGCCACAGCAGCTGCCATGTGGAGAGAGGAACCAGTGAGAGAAGCATCAACACAGCCCCAGCAGCTGCCATGTGGAGGGAGGAACCAGTGAGAGAAGCATCAACACAGCCCCAGCAGCTGCCATGTGGTGGGAGGAACCAGTGAGAGAAGCATCAACACAGCCACAGCAGCTGCCATGTGGTGGGAGGAACCAGTGAGAGAAGCATCAACACAGCCACAGCAGCTGCCATGTGGTGGGAGGAACCAGTGAGAGAAGCATCAACACAGCCACAGCAGCTGCCATGTGGTGGGAGGAACCAGTGAGAGAAGCATCAACACAGCCACAGCAGCTGCCATGTGGAGGGAGGAACCAGTGAGAGAAGCATCAACACAGCCACAGCAGCTGCCATGTGGTGGGAGGAACCAGTGAGAGAAGCATCAACACAGCCACAGCAGCTGCCATGTGGAGGGAGGAACCAGTGAGAGAAGCATCAACACAGCCACAGCAGCTGCCATGTGGTGGGAGGAACCAGTGAGAGAAGCATCAACACAGCCACAGCAGCTGCCAGGTTGAGAGAGGAACCAGTGAGAGAAGCATCAACACAGCCACAGCAGCTGCCATGTGGAGGGAGGAACCAGTGAGAGAAGCATCAACACAGCCACAGCAGCTGCCATGTGGTGGGAGGAACCAGTGAGAGAAGCATCAACACAGCCACAGCAGCTGCCATGTTGAGAGAGGAACCAGTGAGAGAAGCATCAACACAGCCACAGCAGCTGCCATGTGGAGGGAGGAACCAGTGAGAGAAGCATCAACACAGCCCCAGCAGCTGCCATGTGGAGGGAGGAACCAGTGAGAGAAGCATCAACACAGCCCCAGCAGCTGCCATGTGGTGGGAGGAACCAGTGAGAGAAGCATCAACACAGCCACAGCAGCTGCCATGTGGTGGGAGGAACCAGTGAGAGAAGCATCAACACAGCCACAGCAGCTGCCATGTGGTGGGAGGAACCAGTGAGAGAAGCATCAACACAGCCACAGCAGCTGCCATGTGGTGGGAGGAACCAGTGAGAGAAGCATCAACACAGCCACAGCAGCTGCCATGTGGAGGGAGGAACCAGTGAGAGAAGCATCAACACAGCCACAGCAGCTGCCATGTGGTGGGAGGAACCAGTGAGAGAAGCATCAACACAGCCACAGCAGCTGCCATGTGGAGGGAGGAACCAGTGAGAGAAGCATCAACACAGCCACAGCAGCTGCCATGTGGTGGGAGGAACCAGTGAGAGAAGCATCAACACAGCCACAGCAGCTGCCAGGTTGAGAGAGGAACCAGTGAGAGAAGCATCAACACAGCCCCAGCAGCTGCCATGTGGAGGGAGGAACCAGTGAGAGAAGCATCAACACAGCCCCAGCAGCTGCCATGTTGAGAGAGGAACCAGTGAGAGAAGCATCAACACAGCCCCAGCAGCTGCCATGTGGAGGGAGGAACCAGTGAGAGAAGCATCAACACAGCCACAGCAGCTGCCATGTTGAGAGAGGAACCAGTGAGAGAAGCATCAACACAGCCACAGCAGCTGCCATGTGGTGGGAGGAACCAGTGAGAGAAGCATCAACACAGCCACAGCAGCTGCCATGTTGAGAGAGGAACCAGTGAGAGAAGCATCAACACAGCCCCAGCAGCTGCCATGTTGAGAGAGGAACCAGTGAGAGAAGCATCAACACAGCCACAGCAGCTGCCATGTGGAGAGAGGAACCAGTGAGAGAAGCATCAACACAGCCACAGCAGCTGCCATGTTGAGAGAGGAACCAGTGAGAGAAGCATCAACACAGCCACAGCAGCTGCCATGTTGAGAGAGGAACCAGTGAGAGAAGCATCAACACAGCCACAGCAGCTGCCATGTTGAGAGAGGAACCAGTGAGAGAAGCATCAACACAGCCACAGCAGCTGCCATGTTGAGAGAGGAACCAGTGAGAGAAGCATCAACACAGCCACAGCAGCTGCCATGTTGAGAGAGGAACCAGTGAGAGAAGCATCAACACAGCCACAGCAGCTGCCATGTTGAGAGAGGAACCAGTGAGAGAAGCATCAACACAGCCACAGCAGCTGCCATGTTGAGAGAGGAACCAGTGAGAGAAGCATCAACACAGCCACAGCAGCTGCCATGTTGAGAGAGGAACCAGTGAGAGAAGCATCAACACAGCCACAGCAGCTGCCATGTTGAGAGAGGAACCAGTGAGAGAAGCATCAACACAGCCACAGCAGCTGCCATGTTGAGAGAGGAACCAGTGAGAGAAGCATCAACACAGCCACAGCAGCTGCCATGTTGAGAGAGGAACCAGTGAGAGAAGCATCAACACAGCCACAGCAGCTGCCATGTTGAGAGAGGAACCAGTGAGAGAAGCATCAACACAGCCACAGCAGCTGCCATGTGGAGGGAGGAACCAGTGAGAGAAGCATCAACACAGCCACAGCAGCTGCCATGTGGAGGGAGGAACCAGTGAGAGAAGCATCAACACAGCCACAGCAGCTGCCATGTTGAGAGAGGAACCAGTGAGAGAAGCATCAACACAGCCACAGCAGCTGCCATGTGGAGGGAGGAACCAGTGAGAGAAGCATCAACACAGCCACAGCAGCTGCCATGTTGAGAGAGGAACCAGTGAGAGAAGCATCAACACAGCCACAGCAGCTGCCATGTTGAGAGAGGAACCAGTGAGAGAAGCATCAACACAGCCACAGCAGCTGCCATGTTGAGAGAGGAACCAGTGAGAGAAGCATCAACACAGCCACAGCAGCTGCCATGTTGAGAGAGGAACCAGTGAGAGAAGCATCAACACAGCCACAGCAGCTGCCATGTTGAGAGAGGAACCAGTGAGAGAAGCATCAACACAGCCACAGCAGCTGCCATGTTGAGAGAGGAACCAGTGAGAGAAGCATCAACACAGCCACAGCAGCTGCCATGTTGAGAGAGGAACCAGTGAGAGAAGCATCAACACAGCCACAGCAGCTGCCATGTTGAGAGAGGAACCAGTGAGAGAAGCATCAACACAGCCACAGCAGCTGCCATGTGGAGGGAGGAACCAGTGAGAGAAGCATCAACACAGCCACAGCAGCTGCCATGTTGAGAGAGGAACCAGTGAGAGAAGCATCAACACAGCCCCAGCAGCTGCCATGTTGAGAGAGGAACCAGTGAGAGAAGCATCAACACAGCCCCAGCAGCTGCCATGTTGAGAGAGGAACCAGTGAGAGAAGCATCAACACAGCCACAGCAGCTGCCATGTGGAGAGAGGAACCAGTGAGAGAAGCATCAACACAGCCACAGCAGCTGCCATGTTGAGAGAGGAACCAGTGAGAGAAGCATCAACACAGCCACAGCAGCTGCCATGTGGAGGGAGGAACCAGTGAGAGAAGCATCAACACAGCCACAGCAGCTGCCATGTTGAGAGAGGAACCAGTGAGAGAAGCATCAACACAGCCACAGCAGCTGCCAAGAATATAACAAAAATTTCGCAACGTGATGCTCAACCTCGTAATATTTTTTGCGCAAAAGAAAGAGAAGAAACATGTTTTATGAACTGGAAAAAAATATCATAGATCGCAGGACCCGAGGCAGCCGAGGTGTTGTACAAGCTACAGCCGAGGTGTTGTACAAGCTACAGCCGAGGTGTTGTACAAGCTACAGCCGAGGTGTTGTACAAGCTACAGCCGAGGTGTTGTACAAGCCACAGCTGAGGTGTTGTACAAGCCACAGCCGAGGTGTTGTACAAGCTACAGCCGAGGTGTTGTACAAGCCACAGCCGAGGTGTTGTACAAGCCACAGCCGAGGTGTTGTACAAGCTACAGCCGAGGTGTTGTACAAGCCACAGATGAGGTGTTGTACAAGCCACAGCCGAGGTGTTGTACAAGCTACAGCCGAGGTGTTGTACAAGCCACAGCCGAGGTGTTGTACAAGCCACAGCTAAGGTGTTGTACAAGCCACAGCCGAGGTGTTGTACAAGCCACAGCTGAGGTGTTGTACAAGCTACAGCCGAGGTGTTGTACAAGCCACAGCCGAGGTGTTGTACAAGCCACAGTTGAGGTGTTGTACAAGCTACAGCCGAGGTGTTGTACAAGCCACAGCCGAGGTGTTGTACAAGCCACAGCCGAGGTGTTGTACAAGCCACAGCCGAGGTGTTGTACAAGCCACAGCTGAGGTGTTGTACAAGCCACAGCTGAGGTGTTGTACAAGCCACAGCCGAGGTGTTGTACAAGCCACAGCTGAGGTGTTGTACAAGCAACAGATGAGGTGTTGTACAAGCCACAGCCGAGGTGTTGTACAAGCCACAGCTGAGGTGTTGTACAAGCCACAGCCGAGGTGTTGTACAAGCCACAGCTGAGGTGTTGTACAAGCCACAGATGAGGTGATGTACAAGCCACAGCTGAGGTGTTGTACAAGCCACAGCCGAGGTGTTGTACAAGCCACAGCCGAGGTGTTGTACAAGCCACAGCCGAGGTGTTGTACAAGCTACAGCTGAGGTGTTGTACAAGCTACAGCCGAGGTGTTGTACAAGCCACAGCCGAGGTGTTGTACAAGCCACAGCTGAGGTGTTGTACAAGCTACAGCCGAGGTGTTGTACAAGCCACAGTCGAGGTGTTGTACAAGCCACAGCTGAGGTGTTGTACAAGCTACAGCCGAGGTGTTGTACAATCCACAGCCGAGGTGTTGTACAAGCCACAGCCGAGGTGTTGTACAAGCCACAGCTGAGGTGTTGTACAAGCTACAGCCGAGGTGTTGTACAAGCTACAGCCGAGGTGTTGTACAAGCCACAGCTGAGGTGTTGTACAAGCCACAGCTGAGGTGTTGTACAAGCCACAGCTGAGGTGTTGTACAAGCCACAGCTGAGGTGTTGTACAAGCCACAGCTGAGGTGTTGTACAAGCCACAGCTGAGGTGTTGTACAAGCCACAGCTGAGGTGTTGTACAAGCCACAGCCAAGGTGTTGTACAAGCCACAGCCGAGGTGTTGTACAAGCCACAGCTGAGGTGTTGTACAAGCTACAGCCGAGGTGTTGTACAAGCCACAGCCGAGGTGTTGTACAAGCCACAGCCGAGGTGTTGTACAAGCTACAGCCGAGGTGTTGTACAAGCCACAGCCGAGGTGTTGTACAAGCCACAGCCGAGGTGTTGTACAAGCCACAGCCGAGGTGTTGTACAAGCCACAGCCGAGGTGTTGTACAAGCCACAGCTGAGGTGTTGTACAAGCTACAGCCGAGGTGTTGTACAAGCCACAGCTGAGGTGTTGTACAAGCCACAGCTGAGGTGTTGTACAAGCCACAGCTGAGGTGTTGTACAAGCCACAGCTGAGGTGTTGTACAAGCCACAGCTGAGGTGTTGTACAAGCCACTGACAGAGGCAGCTGAGGTGCTGAACAAGTCACTGGCTGAGGCAGCTGAAGTGCTGTACAGACTACAGCTGAGGTACTAAACAAGTCACCGGCTGAGGCAGCTGAGGTGCTATACAAGCCACTGACAGGCAGCTGAGGTGCTGAACAAGGCTCTGACTAAGGCAGCTGAAGCGCTGTACAGACCACAGCTGAGGTGCTAAACAAGTCACTGGCTGAGGCAGCTGAAGCGCTGTACAGACCACAGCTGAGGTGCTAAACAAGTCACTGGCTGAGGCAGCTGAAGCGCTGTACAGACCACAGCTGAGGTGCTAAACAAGTCACTGGCTGAGGCAGCTGAGGTGCTATACAAGCCACTGACAGGCAGCTGAGGTGCTGAACAAGGCTCTGACTAAGGCAGCTGAAGCGCTGTACAGACCACAGCTGAGGTGCTAAACAAGTCACTGGCTGAGGCAGCTGAGGTGCTGTACAAGCCACTGACAAAGGCAGCTGAGGTGCTATACAAGCCACTGACAGAGGCAGCTGAGGTGCTGTACAAGCCACTGACAAAGGCAGCTGAGGTGCTGTACAAGCTGCTGACAGAGGCAGCTGAGGTGCTGTACAAGCCACTGACAGAGGCAGCTGAGGTGCTATACAAGCCACTGACAGAGGCAGCTGAGGTGCTGTACAAGCCACTGACAAAGGCAGCTGAGGTGCTGTACAAGCTGCTGACAGAGGCAGCTGAGGTGCTGTACAAGCCACTGACAGGGGCAGCTGAGGTGCTGTACAAGCCACTGACAGGGCAGCTGAGGTGCTGAACAAGCCACTGACAGGGGCAGCTGAGGTGCTGTACAAGCCACTGACAGAGGCAGCTGAGGTGCTGTACAAGCCACTGACAGGGGCAGCTGAGGTGCTGTGCAAGCCACTGACAGAGGCAGCTGAGGTGCTGTACAAGCCACTGACAGGGGCAGCTGAGGTGCTGTACAAGCCACTGACAGGGCAGCTGAGGTGCTGTACAAGCCACTGACAGTGGCAGCAGAGGTGCTGTACAAGCCACTGACAGGGGCAGCTGAGGTGCTGTACAAGCCACTGACAGAGGCAGCTGAGGTGCTGTACAAGCCACTGACAGAGGCAGCTGAGGTGCTGTACAAGCCACTGACAGAGGCAGCTGAGGTGCTGTACAAGCCACTGACAGAGGCAGCTGAGGTGCTGTACAAGCCACTGACAGGGGCAGCTGAGGTGCTGTACAAGCCACTGACAGGGGCAGCTGAGGTGCTGTACAAGCCACTGACAGGGGCAGCTGAGGTGCTGTACAAGCCACTGACAGGGGCAGCTGAGGTGCTGTACAAGCCACTAACAGGAGCAGCTGAGGTGCTGTACAAGCCCCTGACAGGGGCAGCTGAGGTGCTGAACAAGCCACTGACAGAGCAGCTGAGGTGCTGTACAAGCCACTGACAGGGGCAGCTGAGGTGCTGTACAAGCCACTGACAGGGGCAGCTGAGGTGCTGTATAAGCCACTGACAGGGGCAGCTGAGGTGCTGTACAAGCCACTGACAGGGGCAGCTGAGGTGCTGTACAAGCCACTGACAGGGGCAGCTGAGGTGCTGTACAAGCCACTGACAGGGGCAGCTGAGGTGCTGTACAAGCCACTGACAGGGGCAGCTGAGGTGCTGTACAAGCCACTGAGAGTGGCAGCTGAGGTGCTGTACAAGCCACTGACAGGGACAGCTGAGGTGCTGTACAAGCCACTGACAGGGGCAGCTGAGGTGCTGTACAAGCCACTGAGAGAGGCAGCTGAGGTGCTGTACAAGCCACTGACAGGGACAGCTGAGGTGCTGTACAAGCCACTGACAGGGGCAGCTGAGGTGCTCTACAAGCCACTGACAGGGGCAGCTGAGGTGCTGTACAAGCCACTGACAGGGGCAGCTGAGGTGCTCTACAAGCCACTGACAGGGGCAGCTGAGGTGCTGTACAAGCCACTGACAGAGGCAGCTGAGGTGCTGTACAAGCCACTGACAGGGGCAGCTGAGGTGCTGTACAAGCCACTGACAGGGGCAGCTGAGGTGCTGTACAAGCCACTGACAGGAGCAGCTGAGGTGCTGTACAAGCCACTAACAGGAGCAGCTGAGGTGCTGTACATGCCACTAACAGGAGCAGCTGAGGTGCTGTACAAGCCACTGACAGGGGCAGCTGAGGTGCTGTACAAGCCACTGACAGGAGCAGCTGAGGTGCTGTACAAGCCACTAACAGGAGCAGCTGAGGTGCTGTACAAGCCACTGACAGGGGCAGCTGAGGTGCTGTACAAGCCACTGACAGGAGCAGCTGAGGTGCTGTACAAGCCACTGACAGGAGCAGCTGAGGTGCTGTACAAGCCACTAACAGGAGCAGCTGAGGTGCTGTACAAGCCACTGACAGGAGCAGCTGAGGTGCTGTACAAGCCACTAACAGGAGCAGCTGAGGTGCTGTACAAGCCACTGACAGGGGCAGCTGAGGTGCTGTACAAGCCACTGACAGGGGCAGCTGAGGTGCTGTACAAGCCACTGACAGGGGCAGCTGAGGTGCTGTACAAGCCACTGACAGGGGCAGCTGAGGTGCTGTACAAGCCACTGACAGGGGCAGCTGAGGTGCTGTACAAGCCACTGACAGAGGCAGCTGAGGTGCTGTACAAGCCACTGACAGGGGCAGCTGAGGTGCTGTACAAGCCACTGACAGGGACAGCTGAGGTGCTGTACAAGCCACTGACAGGGGCAGCTGAGGTGCTGTACAAGCCACTGACAGGGGCAGCTGAGGTGCTGTACAAGCCACTGACAGGGGCAGCTGAGGTGCTGTACAAGCCACTGACAGGGGCAGCTGAGGTGCTGTACAAGCCACTGACAGGGGCAGCTGAGGTGCTGTACAAGCCACTGACAGAGGCAGCTGAGGTGCTGTACAAGCCACTGACAGAGGCAGCTGAGGTGCTGTACAAGCCACTGACAATGACACGAACACCATACCTCACCCACTGGGCGAAATGTGCCGCCCACACATGGTAGTGAAGCGGGTACTGAGCAAGCTTTTTCTGCCGGGATAACGTTTCGCTCTATGTAGAGCTTGGAAATGTTGTTTCGCTCTGTTTAGAGCTTCATCAAGTCGTCACTTGCTCAAGCTCTAACTGGGCAAAATGTTGTCAAAATAAATTATTTTCCAAGGTGTGTCTGTGTCTCCTGAAACACCTGCAAGGTATGTGTCTGTGTCTCCTGAAACACCTGCAAGGTATGTGTCTGTGTCTCCTGAAACACCTGCAAGGTATGTGTCTGTGTCTCCTGAAACACCTGCAAGGTATGTGTCTGTGTCTCCTGAAACACCTGCAAGGTATGTGTCTGTGTCTCCTGAAACACCTGCAAGGTATGTGTCTGTGTCTCCTGAAACACCTGCAAGGTATGTGTCTGTGTCTCCTGAAACACCTGCAAGGTATGTGTCTGTGTCTCCTGAAACACCTGCAAGGTATGTGTCTGTGTCTCCTGAAACACCTGCAAGGTATGTGTCTGTGTCTCCTGAAACACCTGCAAGGTATGTGTCTGTGTCTCCTGAAACACCTGCAAGGTATGTGTCTGTGTCTCCTGAAACACCTGCAAGGTGACTGAGGTAACAATAAATATCTGCTAATAAATCTCCTAAAAACACCATAAACTTTGCTACAAATGATCTTACTGAAATTTAAAACCTAACGATTAGAGTTATGCAGGACGGGAGGGTGAACTGCATGTTCCTGGACTGCCGGAAGGTTCTCGACATTGTCCCCTGCGGGGGGAGACACAGTATTTTTTTTTTTTGTATTTATCTCGTTATTACAGTCGTGAGGAGATCCCTAAACCTGTGCAGGGTGATACATCACCTGGGGAATGGGAAATGGTAAGGTTTGATCCGAAGATGATGAGATTGGTTACAAATCCATGAGACCTACCAGTCTGGATGATATGGCAGACCAGAAAATCTGGTGTGGGACCGTAGTAATGGTTCCAGGGATATAAAACAGATTTTGGTGTCTCTGACTTCATTGTCTACCGATATAAAAGGCTCAACACCTGACATAAGTTGTAATCAACAACTGCCAGTGAATGTATTCATAGACTATATTGCATTGAGGGAAGCGGAATTATATATGTCGCTAAAGCTCCTGGGCCGCGGAGTTATCTCCAGTTGGGTTACAGATGGTGCCTCTGATGGTAGCATATACAGTTTGTAGGAATTCTATTAGAAGCCTCGTAAGTGAGGTGTTAGTGTTCCGTGGTGTATCACAGAGGTCACCATCAGCCTGGTACTGAGGCTGTGGTAACTGCCACAGAGGTCACCATCAGCCTGGTACTGAGGCTGTGGTAACTGCCACAGAGGTCACCATCAGCCTAGTACTGAGGCTGTGGTAACTCTGCCACAGAGGTTACCATCAGCCTGGTACTGATGCTGTGGTAACTCTGCCACAGAGGTCACCATCAGCCTGGTACTGAGGCTGTGGTAACTCTGCCACAGAGGTCACCATCAGCCTGGTACTGAGGCTGTGGTAACTCTGCCACAGAGGTCACCATCAGCCTGGTACTGAGGCTGTGGTAACTCTGCCACAGAGGTTACCATCAGCCTGGTACTGAGGCTGTGGTAACTCTGCCACAGAGGTCACCATCAGCCTAGTACTGAGGCTGTGGTAACTCTGCCACAGAGGTCACCATCAGCCTGGTACTGAGGCTGTGGTAACTCTGCCACAGAGGTTACCATCAGCCTGGTACTGAGGCTGTGGTAACTCTGCCACAGAGGTTACCATCAGCCTGGTACTGAGGCTGTGGTAACTCTGCCACAGAGGTTACCATCAGCCTGGTACTGAGGCTGTGGTAACTCTGCCACAGAGGTTACCATCAGCCTGGTACTGAGGCTGTGGTAACTCTGCCACAGAGGTTACCATCAGCCTGGTACTGAGGCTGTGGTAACTCTGCCACAGAGGTCACCATCAGCCTAGTACTGAGGCTGTGGTAACTCTGCCACAGAGGTCACCATCAGCCTGGTACTGAGGCTGTGGTAACTCTGCCACAGAGGTCACCATCAGCCTGGTACTGAGGCTGTGGTAACTCTGCCACAGAGGTCACCATCTGCCTGGTACTGAGGCTGTGGTAACTCTGCCACAGAGGTCACCATCAGCCTGGTACTGAGGCTGTGGTAACTCTGCCACAGAGGTCACCATCAGCCTGATACTGAGGCTGTGGTAACTATGGGTGAACCTTACGCTCACTCTGGGTGAACCTTACGCTCACTCTGGGTGAACCTTACGCTCACTCTGGGTGAACCTTACGCTCACTCTGGGTATACCTTAAGCTCACTCTGGGTGAACCTTACGCTCACTCTGGGTGAACCTTACGCTCACTCTTGGTGAACCTTACGCTCTCTCTGGGTGAACCTTACGCTCACTCTGGGTGAACCTTACGCTCACTCTGGGTGAACCTTACGCTCACTCTGGGTGAACCTTACGCTCACTCTGGGTGAACCTTACGCTCACTCTGGGTGAACCTTACGCTCACTCTGGGTGAACCTTACGCTCACTCTGGGTGAACCTTACGCTCACTCTTGCCATTGATGCTGCTGCTCCTGGGTGTTAAGTTCACTTCTGCTCCCTGGCACTTCCCACCTTCCCATGGCACCTCAGGTCTGTGTAGTCTCGTAGTCTCCTTTACTGACCACATATTTTCCCTTTCTTCCCACATTGTCTGTCTCTCCAAGTTTATTCCACTCAGAATTCAGAACTCATTATCGTGTGGTCGCTCACACCGAGGTTCCTCTCACTTAGGGTGAACACAAGTCTCAGTCATGCTGTCTGACCCTTCTCCTGTCTCTCTAGTTGTGTCTTTGATATACTGATATGTGAAAATTTCTGTGGTCGCATCCTTTGTCTTAGTCGTACACGTTTCCAGTTCCCCAGGTTGTTCCAGAGTCTCCTGGTGTGTTTCGTCGTAGTCCAGTCTTACATGGTCAGCAGCTCAACATTGCTGGTGTGGGATCCTGTATCCACCACTGCTATTATATCCACCATCGTTCTGTTGTTATTGCATTTTTATCTTGGTTTCTTGCTGTTCAGTGGTGGGTTATACATCACTGCTATCACCACCTTGTGTCCCCCAGTTTTCATTGTTCCTCCAGTGTAGTCATTTGCTCCTTTGTTTATTCCTCTCATCTCCTGCGAGCCTCTACTGGTGTCTGATTAGCAATGCTGCTCCTGCACCTCCTCTCTTACCTTTGTACTTCCTTATGATCTGTTTTCCAGATGGGAAAATCACATCTGTTATTACTTCTGTGAGTTTTGTTTCTGTGAGCACTATAATATCTGGGGATGCGTCTGCCATCCGTCACTTGTGCTTGTTATTTCATCTGTATTTGTTATCCTTGTTATCTTTCTGTTACTATGCTCCAGTTTTTGGATTTCTGGTCGCCTGGTTTTTGCCCCATGGGTCAGGGGTGTGGGAGGGACAGAGGGAGGGGAAGGCTCTTACACTGGAAGGGGTAAGGGTTGTGGTTAAAAGCAAGGAGGACGGGGGGTGGGGGTGGTAGGGTGTGTTTTCAGTTACTGTAGTGGTATAGTGAATGGGGCTGGGGCATGGGAAGGGACTGAGGGGCTGAGCATGGCGTCCCCCTGGTGACCGAGTTTCTGCATCTCCCATTTCATTCTCTGTTTCTCCTCTTTGTCTGTTTTTTAACCTCTCCCTCCGCTGTTCCTTTTCTTTCCTTCTCCGTTCCAGTCGAAGTACACACGAGGGTATCCTTCCAGTTTCCCTAACAGTGTTTTTCGTTTCTAGACAATATCTTGTGTCACTTCTGTTACGAGGGTCAGTTTGACTGAGTGGATGTTGTTCCTTGACTATTTTTATCCTCTAAAAATGCGTCACGTCTCACACTTCAGCTTCACTACCACCTGTCCAACGATAGTTTGAGTCTTGTGTTCATCCGCCACCCATATATTGTTACCTGTCCTCCCTTCGGCCTCCTGAAGACCGTGGATAATGAGCGACCTACTTCACTTCTCCCATTCCCATTCCCTCCAGTACTTCTTGTCTGCTGTTATCTCCTTTGCTGCTTCCTTTATTTTCTCCTGAAGCTGTCAGTCGTCTGAGAGTTGCCTTGTCTTCTGTTTCTTCACATTCTATATTTATTACTGTCTCTGCTTCGATTCTCTTTTCTTAATCTTCTCTGGTTTCTTCTTCAGCTCCTCAACGTCTTCCACTTATGTACTTTCTCTTCAGCAGCTACATTTCTTCTCTCCAGTTTCTTGTCTTCCAACAAAACTTTCCTCAAGTTGTCTTCCATTGATATAAAAGATCATTAAGATTTTTTTTCACTCTTCTGAAACTATCTGAATCCATTTAGCATCAGTTCCTTGACCTTCTACCTTTATCCTGATTCCTGCTTCCCCATCTCTTCCTCCTTATTTATTTAGTTTTTAGTTTCCCGTTTCTTGGCTCTTTTATCTTGGTCTGGTCTGGCACAAACACTTGTGGTCGCAGCTTCATAGGTCGTCAGAGGTCGTCAGAGGTCGTCACTCACTCTCCTTGTTGATGCTGAACGCAGTCATATCCATACAGATCACTTAGTGAAGAAATATTCTGTGTGTGTGTGTGTGTGTGTGTGTTTATGTGTGGGGGCGTCCCTTACCCTTTCCCCCCTGTCTCTCTCCCCTCCCCCCTGAAACACCCCCCCCCTTAATGCAATCAATACCCCGAGTCGTTCCCTTTGAAGGTGTTGTACGAGACTATGTTGTGTGCAAATTTATGAGATGTTGGACTGTTGGGCTTCTTTGTTTCTAGAGTGCTCTCTCTCTCTCTCTCTCTCTCTCTCTCACACACACTCTCTCTCTCTCTCTCTCTCTCTCTCTCTCTCTCTCTCTCTCTCTCTCTCTCTCTCTCTGATGCTGGGGTACGTGCGGGTGTTACAGCTATGATAGGTGCGGAGCGCCAGCCCTGGGACTAGGCTTGTCCCCTGACTGCCCGTTCAGCCAGACTCTCGTTGCTGTTGACGACCTACTGTCCCATACCTCCGTCACAGCCTAGTTGATCTAGCACTAGCCGGAGGTAGTGAACTAGTTTCCTCTAGAGTGCGTCTTCACTCATTCAAGCAGTATCTCTAATTTCGTGGTAGAAGGTTGAAGAGTCTTGGACCACAGATGTTGATACAGTGTTCTCTTATTATGCCCACGGTGCCCTCTGTTTTTCACTGAGTCTATTTTACACTTCCTGTCATTATTCAGTCTAGTACATTATGGTAGTGTGTAGATATGGGACTTAGCCCTCCAGTATCTTCTATTTATACATTACCAGCTGTCTATCATTCACTCTAGAGTGTATATTCCCAGTTCTTGGAGACATTCCCAGTAGTTCTTGGAGACATTCCCAGTAGTTCTTGGAGACATTCCCAGTAGTTCTTGGAGACATTCCCAGCAGTTCTTGGAGACATTCCCAGCAGTTCTTGGAGACATTCCCAGTAGTTCTTGGAGACATTCCCAGCAGTTCTTGGAGACATTCCCAGCAGTTCTTGGAGACATTCCCAGTAGTTCTTGGAGACATTCCCAGTAGTTCTTGGAGACATTTCCAGCAGTTCTTGGAGACATTCCCAGCAGTTCTTGGAGACATTTCCAGCAGTTCTTGGAGACATTCCCAGTAGTTCTTGGAGACATTTCCAGCAGTTCTTGGAGACATTCCCAGCAGTTCTTGGAGACATTCCCAGCAGTTCTTGGAGACATTCCCAGTAGTTCTTGGAGACATTCCCAGTAGTTCTTGGAGACATTCCCAGCAGTTCCTGGAGATATTCCCAGCAGTTCTTACAGACATTTCCAGTAGTTCTTGGAGACATTCCCAGCAGTTCTTGGAGACATTCCCAGTAGTTCTTGGAGACATTCCCAGTAGTTCTTGGAGACATTCCCAGCAGTTCTTGGAGACATTCCCAGCAGTTCTTGGAGACATTCCCAGCAGTTCTTGGAGACATTCCCAGCAGTTCTTGGAGACATTCCCAGCAGTTCTTGGAGACATTCCCAGCAGTTCTTGGAGACATTCCCAGTAGTTCTTGGAGACATTCCCAGCAGTTCTTGGAGACATTCCCAGCAGTTCTTGGAGACATTCCCAGCAGTTCCTGGAGACATTCCCAGTAGTTCTTGGAGACATTCCCAGTAGTTCTTGGAGACATTTCCAGCAGTTTAAACGGTGTATATTTTCCAGCTGTACAATCTCTCACATCTTCAGCAGAGTCGTCAACTCTGAGCAGTAATCCTAGCAAGAGAACACAAGTGATTTCAACAGTGTCACCACTGGCATTAATTCTCTTGTTTAGAAAGTTCTCATTATCAATTCTGCCATTTTTCTGGCTGTTTTTGCGTCATTATCTTTTTATACATGGAAGGTCAACAAACATTATTATTCCCCGAGTCCTTTACACATTTCTGTTTTATCTTACACCTGTATTTTGTACACAGTGTCCCTTATGAGTCCTGCATTCACTGCAAATCACAGCACTTAGGACTTGTCACCAGTCACCCTCAGAGTATTTTTTACAGCCAACTCAAAGACTTTGTTTATATTCTCTTACCTTTTTTCCTTGTCTTCTATCGAGGTGATTTTCATCGTTCGTGAAGGATGATATAAAGTGTGGTTTAGTCTGTGTGTGTGTGTGTGTGTGTGTGTGTGTGTGTGTGTGTGTGTGTGTGTGTGTGTTTGTATGTCTGTTGTGAGGATGAGGAAGAGTGATGGAGCCATGACCGAGCCTAGAGACACGGAAGTTATCACTACGTTGGGGCACGGAAGTTATCACTACTTTGGGGCACGAAAGTTATCACTACTTTGGGGCACGAAAGTTATCACTACGTTGGGGCACGGAAGTTATCACTACTTTGGGGCACGAAAGTTATCACTACGTTGGGACACGGAAGTTATCACTACTTTGGGGCACGAAAGTTATCACTACGTTGGGGAACGGAAGTTATCACTACGTCGGGACACGGAAGTTATCACTACGTCGGGACACGGAAGTTATCACTACGTCGGGACACGGAAGTTATCACTACGTCGGGACACGGAAGTTATCACTACGTCGGGACACGGAAGTTATCACTACGTCGGGACACGGAAGTTATCACTACGTCGGGACACGGAAGTTATCACTAAGTCGGGACACGGAAGTTATCACTACGTCGGGACACGGAAGTTATCACTACGTCGGGACACGGAAGTTATCACTACGTCGGGACACGGAAGTTATCACTACGTCGGGACACGGAAGTTATCACTAAGTCGGGACACGGAAGTTATCACTACGTCGGGACACGGAAGTTATCACTAAGTCGGGACACGGAAGTTATCACTACGTCGGGACACGGAAGTTATCACTACGTCGGGACACGGAAGTTATCACTACGTCGGGACACGGAAGTTATCACTACGTCGGGACACGGAAGTTATCACTAAGTCGGGACACGGAAGTTATCACTACGTCGGGACACGGAAGTTATCACTAAGTCGGGACACGGAAGTTATCACTACGTCGGGACACGGAAGTTATCACTACGTCGGGACACGGAAGTTATCACTACGTCGGGACACGGAAGTTATCACTACGTCGGGACACGGAAGTTATCACTAAGTCGGGACACGGAAGTTATCACTACGTCGGGACACGGAAGTTATCACTACGTCGGGACACGGAAGTTATCACTACGTCGGGACACGGAAGTTATCACTACGTCGGGACACGGAAGTTATCACTACGTCGGGACACGGAAGTTATCACTACGTCGGGACACGGAAGTTATCACTACGTCGGGACACGGAAGTTATCACTACGTCGGGACACGGAAGTTATCACTACGTCGGGACACGGAAGTTATCACTACGTCGGGACACGGAAGTTATCACTACGTCGGGACACGGAAGTTATCACTACGTCGGGACACGGAAGTTATCACTACGTCGGGACACGGAAGTTATCACTACGTCGGGACACGGAAGTTATCACTACGTCGGGACACGGAAGTTATCACTAAGTCGGGACACGGAAGTTATCACTAAGTCGGGACACGGAAGTTATCACTACGTCGGGACACGGAAGTTATCACTACGTCGGGACACGGAAGTTATCACTACGTCGGGACACGGAAGTTATCACTACGTCGGGACACGGAAGTTATCACTACGTCGGGACACGGAAGTTATCACTAAGTCGGGACACGGAAGTTATCACTACGTCGGGACACGGAAGTTATCACTACGTCGGGACACGGAAGTTATCACTAAGTCGGGACACGGAAGTTATCACTACGTCGGGACACGGAAGTTATCACTACGTCGGGACACGGAAGTTATCACTACGTCGGGACACGGAAGTTATCACTACGTCGGGACACGGAAGTTATCACTACGTCGGGACACGGAAGTTATCACTAAGTCGGGACACGGAAGTTATCACTACGTCGGGACACGGAAGTTATCACTACGTCGGGACACGGAAGTTATCACTAAGTCGGGACACGGAAGTTATCACTACGTCGGGACACGGAAGTTATCACTACGTCTGAGTTACACTGTTGAGTAATTTGCACATGTGTTACTATGTGGGATCCTAAGTTTGTGTAGCTGTACTTATGTGCAGCTGTACTTATGTGCAGCTGTACTTATGTGCAGCTGTACTTATGTGCAGCTGTACTTATGTGCAGCTGTACTTATGTGCAGCTGTACTTATGTGCAGCTGTACTTATGTGCAGCTGTACTTATGTGCAGCTGTACTTATGTGCAGCTGTACTTATGTGCAGCTGTACTTATGTGCAGCTGTACTTATGTGCAGCTGTACTTATGTGCAGCTGTACTTATGTGCAGCTGTACTTATGTGTAACTGTACTTATGTGCAGCTGTACTTATGTGCAGCTGTACTTATGTGCAGCTGTACTTATGTGCAGCTGTACTTATGTGTAGCTGTACTTATGTGTAACTGTACTTATGTGCAGCTGTACTTATGTGCAGCTGTACTTATGTGCAGCTGTACTTATGTGCAGCTGTACTTATATGCAGCTGTACTTATGTGTAGCTGTACTTATGTGTAGCTGTAATTATGTGCAGCTGTACTTATGTGTAACTGTACTTATGTGCAGCTGTACTTATGTGCAGCTGTACTTATGTGCAGCTGTACTTATGTGCAGCTGTACTTATGTGTAGCTGTACTTATGTGTAGCTGTACTTATGTGTAGCTGTAATTATGTGCAGCTGTACTTATGTGCAGCTGTACTTATGTGCAGCTGTACTTATGTGCAGCTGTACTTATGTGCAGCTGTACTTATGTGCAGCTGTACTTATGTGCAGCTGTACTTATGTGCAGCTGTACTTATGTGCAGCTGTACTTATGTGCAGCTGTACTTATGTGCAGCTGTACTTATGTGTAGCTGTACTTATGTGTAGCTGTACTTATGTGCAGCTGTACTTATGTGCAGCTGTACTTATGTGCAGCTGTACTTATGTGTAGCTGTACTTATGTGTAGCTGTAATTATGTGCAGCTGTACTTATGTGCAGCTGTACTTATGTGCAGCTGTACTTATGTGCAGCTGTACTTATGTGCAGCTGTACTTATGTGCAGCTGTACTTATGTGCAGCTGTACTTATGTGTAGCTGTACTTATGTGTAGCTGTACTTATATGCAGCTGTATTTATGTGCAGATGTACTTATGTGCAGTTGTACTTATGTGCAGCTGTACTTATGTGCAGCTGTACTTATGTGCAGCTGTACTTACATGCAGCTGTATTTATGTGCAGATGTACTTATGTGCAGCTGTACTTATGTGCAGCTGTATTTATGTGCAGCTGTACTTATATGCAGCTGTATTTATGTGCAGATGTACTTATGTGCAGCTGTACTTATGTGCAGCTGTATTTATGTGCAGCTGTATTTATGTGCAGCTGTACTTATATGCAGCTGTATTTATGTGTAGCTGTACTTATGTGCAGCTGTATTTATGTGCAGCTGTACTTATATGCAGCTGTATTTATGTGTAGCTGTACTTATATGCAGCTGTATTTATGTGTAGCTGTACTTATATGCAGCTGTATTTATGTGTAGCTGTACTTATGTGTAGCTGTACTTATATGCAGCTGTATTTATGTGTAGCTGTACTTATATGCAGCTGTATTTATGTGTAGCTGTACTTATATGCAGCTGTATTTATGTGTAGCTGTACTTATATGCAGCTGTACTTATGTGTAGCTGTACTTATGTGCAGCTGTACTTATGTGTAGCTGTACTTATGTGCAGCTGTACTTATGTGCAGCTGTACTTATGTGTAGCTGTACTTATATGCAGCTGTACTTATGTGTAGCTGTACTTATGTGCAGCTGTATTTATGTGTAGCTGTACTTATATGCAGCTGTACTTATGTGTAGCTGTACTTATATGCAGCTGTATTTATGTGCAGCTGTACTTATGTGCAGCTGTACTTATGTGCAGCTGTACTTATGTGCAGCTGTACTTATGTGCAGCTGTACTTATGTGCAGCTGTACTTATGTGCAGCTGTACTTATGTGCAGCTGTACTTATGTGCAGCTGTACTTAAATACTTACTGACATATTCTTTGCGTTTTATTCGTTAAAAAATACTTTTTCATCTTGTGGTCTGAGTGTCTTGTGGTCTGAGTGTCTTGTGGTCTGAGTGTCTTGTGGTCTGAGTGTCTTGTGGTCTGAGTGTCTTGTGGTCTGAGTGTCTTGTGGTCTGAGTGTCTTGTGGTCTGAGTGTCTTGTGGTCTGAGTGTCTTGTGGTCTGAGTGTCTTGTGGTCTGATTGTCCTGTGGTCTGAGTGTCTTGTGGTCTGAGTGTCTTGTGGTCTGAGTGTCTTGTGGTCTGAGTGTCTTGTGGTCTGATTGTCCTGTGGTCTGAGTGTCTTGTGGTCTGATTGTCCTGTGGTCTGAGTTTCTTGTGGTCTGAGTGTCTTGTGGTCTGAGTGTATTGTGGTCTGAGTGTCTTGTGGTCTGAGTGTCTTGTGGTCTGAGTGTCTTGTGGTCTGATTGTCCTGTGGTCTGAGTGTCTTGTGGTCTGATTGTCCTGTGGTCTGAGAGTCCTGTGGATTGATTGTCCTGTGGTCTGAGTGTCTTTTGGTCTGAATGTCTTGTGGTCTGAGTGTCTTTTGGTCTGAGTGTCCTGTGGTCTGATTGTCCTGTGGTCTGATTGTCCTGTGGTCTGAGTGTCTTGTGATATGAGTGTCTTGTGGTCTGAGTGTCTTGTGGTCTGAGTGTCTTTTGGTCTGAGTGTCCTGTGGTCTGAGTGTCTTGTGGTCTGATTGTCCTGTGGTCTGAGTGTCTTGTGATATGAGTGTCTTGTGGTCTGAGTGTCTTGTGGTCTGATTGTCCTGTGGTCTGAGTGTCTTGTGGTCTGAGTGTCTTGTGGTCTGAGTGTCTTGTGGTCTGAGTGTCTTGTGGTCTGATTGTCCTGTGGTCTGAGTGTCTTGTGGTCTGATTGTCCTGTGGTCTGAGTTTCTTGTGGTCTGAGTGTCTTGTGGTCTGAGTGTATTGTGGTCTGAGTGTCTTGTGGTCTGAGTGTCTTGTGGTCTGAGTGTCTTGTGGTCTGATTGTCCTGTGGTCTGAGTGTCTTGTGGTCTGATTGTCCTGTGGTCTGAGAGTCCTGTGGATTGATTGTCCTGTGGTCTGAGTGTCTTTTGGTCTGAATGTCTTGTGGTCTGAGTGTCTTTTGGTCTGAGTGTCCTGTGGTCTGATTGTCCTGTGGTCTGATTGTCCTGTGGTCTGAGTGTCTTGTGATATGAGTGTCTTGTGGTCTGAGTGTCTTGTGGTCTGAGTGTCTTTTGGTCTGAGTGTCCTGTGGTCTGAGTGTCTTGTGGTCTGATTGTCCTGTGGTCTGAGTGTCTTGTGATATGAGTGTCTTGTGGTCTGAGTGTCTTGTGGTCTGATTGTCCTGTGGTCTGAGTGTCTTGTGGTCTGAGTGTCTTGTGGTCTGAGTGCCCTCAGCGTCGATGCTGGGAAGACACCTGGGTGTCAGCTGGGTGTTAGCTGGATGTCAGCTGAGTACTAGCTGGATGTCAGCTGGGTGTTAGCTGGATGTCAGCTGAGTACCAGCTGGATGTCAGCTGGGTGTTAGCTGGATGTCAGCTGAGTACCAGCTGGATGTCAGCTGGGTGTTAGCTGGATGTCAGGTGAGTACCAGCTGGATGTCAGCTGGGTGTCACAATAGTCAGCTTGCCACACAGTTTGGGGGACCAGAGTAGGAACCACGCCCACCTGGGAAGGGGAGGACCCCGCCCTCCACCCCTTCTGCTTCAACCCTCCCCTCCCTTCCCCTTCCCTTCCCTCCTCCACCGGTCAAGCGTCACTTCCCCACGGCGGGGGTTGGGGTGGGGGGTGAAGGTGGGGGTGGGTGTAGACAGACGACCTTGGCATGCGTTGTGGCATGAGATTTCTACCACTGTCAAGGTCTCTCTCTCTTTCTCTCTCTGTCTCTCTCACTTGTGTAATTAACTCAAGCATAATAATCACATAATGAAACTAACCGCTAACTGAATACAACTTGTATTATGTATATATATATATATATATATATATATATATATATATATATATATATATATATATATATATATATATATATATATATATATATATATATATCAAATATCAATCTTGTACTCCATTAAGACGTCAGTGGCACTGGGATGGCACTGTAGTGGAGCATATAACCAACAATGCAGTAGAATGTTTGGGCGGGCCAGAGCTCCCCTCCTGGCAGTGAGAGCTCATCATGCTGGGGATTTTCTTTTGGCTGTCCATGATTTCTTCCTAGGCTCACGCTTCGACCCCTCACACTCTCCATATTGGTGTTGCTCTTCACCTTGTTGTCCTTATCCTCACCCAGCACGTGTGCATCTGCGGCAGTGTACTGACAGACCAGTGCGGCTAAAATGGTCTTTTTTGCCACAGGCCGGAATGGAAGCTTGCAAGGTATGAATACTTTGGCTTCATCAAGAAAAGTTTTGCAATTGCTTGATGCCCAGCAGTAAAGGAGCCGCTCCAACTATGCTGATAATAATGCAGTCGAAAGCCTCCAGGTGGACAGATGACTAACAGGTGGTGCAGGACTGCAGCTGGCAAGCAGGTGGAGTGGGACTACACCTGCACATCCACCATGGTCGATGATTAACCCCTGTATAGCAAGAGTGAGGGAGGGGCAGCTGGAGTGAAGGTGTAGCTGGAGTTAGGGAGGTGCAGCTGGAGTGAAGGAGGTGCAGCTGGAGTGAAGAAGGTGCAGGTGGAGTGAAGGAGGTGCAGGTGGAGTTAGGGAGGTGCAGCTGGAGTGAAGAAGGTGCAGCTGGAGTGAAGGAGGTGCAGGTGGAGTGAAGGAGGTGCAGCTGGAGTGAAGAAGGTGCAGCTGGAGTGAAGGAGGTGCAGCTGGAGTGAAAGAGGTGCAGCTGGAGTAAAGGAGGTGCAGTTGTAGTGAAGGAGGTGCAGGTGGAGTGAAGGAGGTGCAGGTGGAGTGAAGGAGGTGCAGGTGGAGTGAAGAAGGTGCAGCTGGAGTGAAGGAGGTGCAGCTGGAGTGAAGAAGGTGCAGCTGGAGTGAAGAAGGTGCAGCTGGAGTGAAGAAGGTGCAGCTGGAGTGAAGAAGGTGCAGCTGGAGTGAAGAAGGTGCAGCTGGAGTGAAGAAGGTGCAGCTGGAGTGAAGGAGGTGCAGCTGGAGTGAAAGAGGTGCAGCTGGAGTAAAGGAGGTGCAGTTGTAGTGAAGGAGGTGCAGGTGGAGTGAAGGATGTGCAGGTGGAGTGAAGGAGGTGCAGGTGGAGTGAAGGATGTGCAGTTGTAGTGAAGGAGGTGCAGGTGGAGTGAAGGATGTGCAGGTGGAGTGAAGGATGTGCAGGTGGAGTGAAGGAGGTGCATGTGGAGTGAAGGAGGTGCAGGTGGAGTGAAGGATGTGCAGGTGGAGTGAAGGATGTGCAGGTGGAGTGAAGGATGTGCAGTTGTAGTGAAGGAGGTGCAGGTGGAGTGAAGGATGTGCAGGTGGAGTGAAGGAGGTGCAGGTGGAGTGAAGGATGTGCAGGTGGAGTGAAGGATGTGCAGGTGGAGTGAAGGATGTGCAGTTGTAGTGAAGGAGGTGCAGGTGGAGTGAAGGATGTGCAGGTGGAGTGAAGGATGTGCAGTTGTAGTGAAGGAGGTGCAGGTGGAGTGAAGGATGTGCAGGTGGAGTGAAGGAGGTGCAGGTGGAGTGAAGGAGGTGCAGGTGGAGTGAAGGATGTGCAGGTGGAGTGAAGGAGGTGCAGGTGGAGTGAAGGAGGTGCAGGTGGAGTGAAGGATGTGCAGGTGGAGTGAAGGAGGTGCAGGTGGAGTGAAGGATGTGCAGGTGGAGTGAAGGAGGTGCAGGTGGAGTGAAGGAGGTGCAGGTGGAGTGAAGGAGGTGCAGGTGGAGTGAAGGATGTGCAGGTGGAGTGAAGGATGTGCAGGTGGAGTGAAGGAGGTGCATGTGGAGTGAAGGAGGTGCAGGTGGAGTGAAGGATGTGCAGGTGGAGTGAAGGATGTGCAGGTGGAGTGAAGGATGTGCAGGTGGAGTGAAGGATGTGCAGGTGGAGTGAAGGATGTGCAGGTGGAGTGAAGGAGGTGCAGGTGGAGTGAAGGATGTGCAGGTGGAGTGAAGGATGTGCAGGTGGAGTGAAGGAGGTGCAGGTGGAGTGAAGGATGTGCAGGTGGAGTGAAGGAGGTGCAGGTGGAGTGAAGGAGGTGCAGGTGGAGTGAAGGAGGTGCAGGTGGAGTGAAGGATGTGCAGGTGGAGTGAAGGATGTGCAGGTGGAGTGAAGGATGTGCAGGTGGAGTGAAGGAGGTGCATGTGGAGTGAAGGAGGTGCAGGTGGAGTGAAGGATGTGCAGGTGGAGTGAAGGATGTGCAGGTGGAGTGAAGGAGGTGCAGGTGGAGTGAAGGAGGTGCAGTTGTAGTGAAGGAGGTGCAGGTGGAGTGAAGGATGTGCAGGTGGAGTGAAGGAGGTGCAGCTGGAGTGAAGGAGGTGCAGCTGGAGTGAAGGATGTGCAGGTGGAGTGAAGGAGGTGCATGTGGAGTGAAGGGGGTGCAGCTGGAGTGAAGAAGGTGCAGCTGGAGTGAAGAAGGTGCAGCTGGAGTGAAGAAGGTGCAGCTGGAGTGAAGAAGGTCCTCGTGTTAGTTACCATAGCTTGAGAGATCCTCGACTCCTAGCTAGACCAAGTGGAGGGGCGAGCCTCCCCTGGGTGGAGAGAGGGAGGGAAGGGGGGAAGAGAGGGAAGGAGGGAGGGAGGGGAAGGAGGGGATGGAGGGAGGGAGGGAAGGAGGGAGGGAGGGAGGGAGGGAGGGAGGGAGGGGAAGGAGGGGAGGGAGGGAAGGTTGCACTCACTGTGATCTCAGGAACTGTTGTTGCAAGGATCAATACCCACAACTTTTGTAGTGGTAGACACAAAGACTCTCCCCTGCCTAGTACCTGCCTAGTACCTGCCTAGTACCCTCCTAGTACCTGTCTGTACCTGCCTAGTACTTGTCTGCCCCATCAGTCTTGGTGTACCACTATGTACCATCAGTACTGAGGCACTCAAGTGCACGCACTCAACAACGCCTTTAACTTGTACTCAATATTTGAATAGTCTCACTAAAATAACGAGAGATTCCATATTATTTCAAGAAGGATAGTTGGGATTCGAACCTGCGTCCTTGCCTCTGCAGATCTACGTCTCTAAACACACACACACAAATGAGGCATCTATTTTGTGAGGATATGTCCACTCTAAAGGAGAGGTTTGGGATATTGTTTGGAGTGACATCTATACTGTCATGTCTGGGCACCTCTGCAAAGACAGTGATATTGTTTGAATGATAGAGAAAGTGTTTCTTTTTTTGAGTTACAGCCGTCGTGTTGCTAAAAAAATATCCAGAGAATACTAGGTCAAGTTATTGATCTCCCTCTAGTATCTAACTTGATACTGGTTTGGTAACAATTTGTCGGGGTGTATTCTAGTCTAGTTACCCCGTAAATTAGATGGCTTCTCAATAAGACTTTCGGAATGCAACTGAATAAATACGAACCAACCAAATAAAAATTGAGACCTTTAATAACAAAGTTGTCTTGGCGGTGATAATTACACTTAATATAACTTGAATAATTAAGGAGATAAGCTTCTACATAACTCTTGTAGCATAATTTGCCATACTTATATATCATAGTTATTCTGTACATATGGTGCTAAGGGTACATATGATAAGACACTGTAGTACTCTTAATATGTATTGTCTGGTGCGTTGCTATGATGAGATGTACTCATAAGTACAAGAGTAATGTTGTGTAAATGTGTGTGTTTGTGTATGTGCTCAGACTCACTCAACTTAGACTTAAAATATGACTGACAACAACAAGTCCCTAAAGAAGCTAACTTCTGGACCATCAAAACAAACAGCTTGCTTGAACAGTATGATGACACATTCACCAAACAACGATAGTGTTCAAAGCAGCAGAGACCAGCACAGCATCAAGCAAGCAACGAATCAAGGAGAAAAAAAGCAATCCTAACTGGGGACCTTCAACAGATCCTCCCAAAAAGGCTAAACTCCATTATTCCTAAAACTGAGTTCAGCAGTTCCAGTTTCCCAACTATGACAGTGCGTAGATACCAGAACAACGTAGGTTGTGAACTGAACTCTGGACCAGAGATATAGTGTCTCCACGACATACCACCTCTGAAAAAAACAAATATCACTAAGTATAAATAATGATCTACGCGCAGTTCCACATAAATATAAGATTTTTGGCCTAGTTCACCATCAGAGGCTACCAAAAACAGTCTAAATAACACGAGCTGAGCAAAACAGCGTTCTCCCAGAGTAGAGATGGAGGGTGTTACCACCACCAGGACTTAGAGAGAGGGAGAAGCAGGACTGACGGATACATTATGCGACTGGTACCAGCTTGTGCCTGACACTAACTGTGAAACAAGCGGGCAGGTAGTTAGCAGCACTGACAGCCAGTCAAAACTCTCCACCAACGAGCACAATGAGACGTGTAGTTGCTACATCCTACCTACATGTATGAGTTAATAAAATAACTTAAATATTAATATAAAGCAGGAAATTTTCATTTTAGCTATTAATAAAAACATCAGTAATATAACAGATGAAAAACCAACATATATATAATATTTATTGCATTCTTTCTCTGAGGTCGCAGCACACACACACACACACACACACACACACACACACACACACACACACACACACACACACACACACACACACACACACAATTGGAAGTTGAAGACACAAATGAGTCAGAGAGATATTAGGAAGTATTTCTTCAGTCATAGAGTTGTAAGGCAGTGGAATAGCCTAGAAAATGACGTAGTGGAGGCAGGAACCATACACAGTTTTAAGACGAGGTTTGATAAAGCTCATGGAGCGGGGAGAGAGAGGGTCTAGTAGCAACCGGTGAAGAGGCGGGGCCAGGAGCTAGGACTCGACCCCTGCAACCACAAATAGGTGATTACACACACACACACACACACACACACACACACACACACACACACACACACACACACACACACACACACACACACACACACACGATAATATACAAAATACTGCGAGGAATTGACAAGGTGGACAGAGACAGGATGTTCCAGAGATGGAACACAGAAACAAGGGGTCACAACTGGAAGTTGAAGATTCAGATGAGTCACAGGGATGTTAGGAAGTATTTCTTCAGTCACAGAGTTGTCAGGAAATGAAATAGTCTGGAAAGTGACGTAGTGGAGGCAGGAACCATACACAGCTTTAAGACGAGGTATGACAAAGCTCATGGAGCAGGGAGAAAGAGGACCTAGTAGCAATCAGTGAAGAGGTGGGGCCAGGAGCTATATCTCGACCCCTGCAACCATAAACAATACATTATAGGGTATATATCGCAATTAGAAATAGATGTGAAGATATTTACACTTCTTGGAACCATAATTAACTAAGTAATTAAGGTGTAATATGCTCTCTTAATTATGTGATATTGTAATTATATGTTAATTATATGTTAATTATATGTTAATTATATGTTAATAGTCTATTTTTTATCTGGTTATAACGCATAGTTGTTAGTGCATAATTGTTAGTGCATAGTTGTTAGTGCATAGTTGTTAGTGCAGAGTTGTTAGTGCATAGTTGTTAGTGCAGAGTTGTTAGTGCATAGTTGTTAGTGCAGAGTTGTTAGTGCATAGTTGTTAGTGCAGAGTTGTTAGTGCATAGTTGTTAGTGCATAGTTGTTAGTGCATAGTTGTTAGTGCAGAGTTGTTAGTGCATAGTTGTTAGTGCAGAGTTGTTAGTGCATAGTTGTTAGTGCAGAGTTGTTAGTGCATAGTTGTTAGTGCAGAGTTGTTAGTGCATAGTTGTTAGTGCAGAGTTGTTAGTGCATAGTTGTTAGTGCATAATTGTTAGTGCATAGTTGTTAGTGGATAGTTGTTAGTGCATAGTTGTTAGTGCATAGTTGTTAGTGCATAGTTGTTAGTGCATAGTTGTTAGTGCATAGTTGTTAGTGCAGAGTTGTTAGTGCAGAGTTGTTAGTGCATAGTTGTTAGTGCATAGTTGTTAGTGCATAGTTGTTAGTGCATAGTTGTTAGTGCATAGTTGTTAGTGCATAGTTGTTAGTGCATAGTTGTTAGTGCATAGTTGTTAGTGCATAGTTGTTAGTGCATAGTTGTTAGTGCATAGTTGTTAGTGCATAATAGTTAGTGCATAATTGTTAGTGCATAGTTGTTAGTGCATAGTTGTTAGTGCATAGTTGTTAGTGCATAGTTGTTAGTGCATAGTTGTTAGTGCATAGTTGTTAGTGCATATTTGTTAGTGCATAGTTGTTAGTGCATATTTGTTAGTGCATAGTTGTTAGTGCATAATAGTTAGTGCATAATTGTTAGTGCATAGTTGTTAGTGCATAGTTGTTAGTGCATAGTTGTTAGTGCATAGTTGTTAGTGCATAGTTGTTAGTGCATAGTTGTTAGTGCATATTTGTTAGTGCATAGTTGTTAGTGCATAATAGTTAGTGCATAATTGTTAGTGCATAGTTGTTAGTGCATAGTTGTTAGTGCATAGTTGTTAGTGCATAGTTGTTAGTGCATAGTTGTTAGTGCATAGTTGTTAGTGCATAGTAAGTGCATAGTTGTTAGTGCATAGTTGTTAGTGCATAGTTGTTAGTGCATAGTTGTTAGTGCATAGTTGTTAGTGCAGAGTTGTTAGTGCAGAGTTGTTAGTGCATAGTTGTTAGTGCATAGTTGTTAGTGCATAGTTGTTAGTGCATAGTTGTTAGTGCATAGTTGTTAGTGCATAGTTGTTAGTGCATAGTTGTTAGTGCATAGTTGTTAGTGCATAGTAAGTGCATAGTTGTTAGCGCATAGTTGTTAGTGCATAGTTGTTAGTGCAGAGTTGTTAGTGCACAGTTGTTAGTGCATAGTTGTTAGTGCATAGGCATAGTTGTTAGTGCATAGTTGTTAGTGCATAGTTGTTAGTGCATAGTTGTTAGTGCATAGTTGTTAGTGTATAGTTGTTAGTGCATAGTTGTTAGTGCATAGTAAGTGCATAGTTGGTAGTGCATAGTTGTTAGTGCATAGTTGTTAGTGCAGAGTTGTTAGTGCAGAGTTGTTAGTGCATAGTTGTTAGTGCATAGTTGTTAGTGCATAGTTGTTAGTGCATAGTTGTTAGTGCATAGTTGTTAGTGCATAGTTGTTAGTGCATAGTTGTTAGTGCATAGTTGTTAGTGCATAGTTGTTAGTGCATAGTTGTTAGTGCATAGTAAGTGCATAGTTGTTAGTGCATAGTTGTTAGTGCATAGTTGTTAGTGCAGAGTTGTTAGTGCACAGTTGTTAGTGCATAGTTGTTAGTGCATAGTTGTTAGTGCATAGTTGTTAGTGCATAGTTGTTAGTGCATAGTTGTTAGTGCATAGTTGTTAGTGCATAGTTGTTAGTGCATAGTTGTTAGTGCATAGTTGTTAGTGCATAGTAAGTGCATAGTTGTTAGTGCATAGTTGTTAGTGCATAGTTGTTAGTGCATAGTTGTTAGTGCAGAGTTGTTAGTGCAGAGTTGTTAGTGCATAGTTGTTAGTGCATAGTTGTTAGTGCATAGTTGTTAGTGCAGAGTTGTTAGTGCAGAGTTGTTAGTGCATAGTTGTTAGTGCATAGTTGTTAGTGCATAGTTGTTAGTGCATAGTTGTTAGTGCATAGTTGTTAGTGCATAGTTGTTAGTGCATAGTTGTTAGTGCATAGTTGTTAGTGCATAGTTGTTAGTGCATAGTTGTTAGTGCATAGTTGTTAGTGCATAGTTATTATTACATAGTTATTATTACATAGTTATTATTACATAGTTATTATTACATAGTTATTATTACATAGTTATTATTACATAGTTATTATTTATTGAGTAATGTCGTCATAATTATCTATAACCTTGGGAAGTCTGCATGTCTATAATTCATGTTTTTCTCGCCTCGAGTCAAATTTAAACATGAGACAAATTATACGTCTGACCTAGTTTACCTCACACCCATTTATATATATATATATATATATATATATATATATAGATATATATATATATATATATATATATATATATATATATATATATATATATATACATACTTACACTAAGATATACTTACCTGTGTGTAAATACTTGTTGTCCTCAATGTATATACATCAGAGTATATACACAACATAATATATACGTCAGAGTATATACACAACATAATATACATCAGAGTATATACACAACATAATATACATCAGAGTATATACACAACATAATATACATCAGAGTATATACACAACATAATATACATCAGAGTATATACACAACATAATATACATCAGAGTATATACACAACATAATATATACATCAGAGTATATACACAACATAATATACATCAGAGTATATACACAACATAATATACATCAGAGTATATACACAACATAATATACATCAGAGTATATACACAACATAATATACATCAGAGTATATACACAACATAATATACATCAGAGTATATACACAACATAATATATACATCAGAGTATATACACAACATAATATACATCAGAGTATATACACAACATAATATACATCAGAGTATATACACAACATAATATATACATCAGAGTATATACACAACATAATATATACATCAGAGTATATACACAACATAATATATACATCAGAGTATATACACAACATAATATATACATCAACAAAGGTTCACTACCTCACAAGTACTTAATAATTTCTTAAATGACTGCCTCTCATCCTTAATTAGAAGTAATTAATTACTCTATACTTTTAATTACCAACCTTAATTACTTTATATAGTTGCCTTCCATAATTGCTCTATAATTACCCTATATAATTACTTTATAATCACTATAATTACTATATAATTACCCTCTTTTTAATTACTCCCTAAAATTACTCTATAATTGCCCTTTAAAATTGCTATCATTACATTGTATAACTTCTATATAACTACCCTTAATACTCACCATCATTAGTCTCTATAATTACCTTCTATATTCACTATAATTACTGTTACAACACACGACATCTGTAAAATATAGAAGTTACCAGGGAATACCAGAAGGTCAGCTTATTGGTCCATCTCTAGTGTCTAGTGTCTAGTGTCTAGTGTCTAGTGTCTAGTGTCTAGTATCTAGTGTCTAGTGTCTAGTGTCTAGTGTCTAGTGTCTAGTGTCTAGTGTCCAGTGTCTAGTGTCTAGTGTCTAGTGTCTAGTATCTAGTGTCTAGTGTCTAGTGTCTAGTGTCTAGTGTCTAGTGTCTAGTGTCTAGTGTCTAGTGTCTAGTATCTAGTGTCTAGTGTCTAGTGTCTAGTGTCTAGTGTCTAGTGTCTAGTGTCTAGTGTCCAGTGTCTAGTGTCTAGTGTCTAGTGTCTAGTGTCTAGTATCTAGTGTCTAGTGTCTAGGGTCTAGTGTCTAGTGTCTAGTGTCTAGTATCTAGTGTCTAGTGTCTAGTGTCTAGTGTCTAGTGTCTAGTATCTAGTGTCTAGTGTCTAGTGTCTAGTGTCTAGTGTCTAGTGTCTAGTATCCAGTGTCTAGTGTCTAGTGTCTAGTGTCTAGTGTCTAGTGTCTAGTATCTAGTGTCTAGTGTCTAGTGTCCAGTGTCTAGTGTCTAGTGTCTAGTGTCCAGTGTCTAGTGTCTAGTGTCTAGTGTCTAGTGTCCAGTGTCTAGTGTCTAGTGTCTAGTGTCTAGTGTCTAGTGTCCAGTGTCTAGTGTCTAGTGTCTACCGTCTAGTGTCTAGTGTCTAGTGTAGTGTCTAGTGTCTAGTGTCTAGTGTCTAGTGTCTAGTGTCCAGTGTCTAGTGTCTAGTGTCCAGTGTCCAGTGTCTAGTGTCTAGTGTCCAGTGTCCAGTGTCTAGTGTCTAGTGTCTAGTGTCTAGTGTCTAGTGTCCAGTGTCTAGTGTCTAGTGTCTAGTGTATAGTGTCTAGTGTCCAGTGTCCAGTGTCTAGTGTCTAGTGTCTAGTGTCTAGTGTCTAGTGTCCAGTGTCTAGTGTGTAGTGTCTAGTGTCTAGTGTCTAGTGTCTAGTGTCCTGTGTCTAGTGTCTAGTGTCTAGTGTATAGTGTCTAGTGTCTAGTGTCCAGTGTCTGTGTCTAGTGTCTAGTGTCTAGTGTCTAGTGTCCAGTGTCTAGTGTCTAGTGTCTAGTGTCCAGTGTCTAGTGTCTAGTGTCTAGTGTCTAGTGTCCAGTGTCTAGTGTCTAGTGTCTAGTGTCCAGTGTCCAGTGTCTAGTGTCTAGTGTCTAGTGTCTAGTGTCCAGTGTCTAGTGTCTAGTATCTAGTGTCTAGTGTCTAGTGTCTAGTGTCTAGTGTTTAGTGTCCAGTGTCTAGTGTCTAGTGTATAGTGTCTAGTGTCCAGTGTCTAGTGTCTAGTATCTAGTGTCTAGTGTCTAGTATCTAGTGTCTAGTGTCTAGTGTCTAGTATCTAGTGTCTAGTGTCTAGTGTCTAGTGTCTAGTATCTAGTGTCTAGTATCTAGTGTCTAGTGTCTAGTGTCTAGTGTCTAGTGTCTAGTATCTAGTGTCTAGTGTCTAGTGTCTAGTGTCTACTGTCTAGTATCTAGTGTCTAGTGTCTAGTGTCTAGTGTCTAGTGTCTACTGTCTAGTATCTAGTGCCTAGTATCTAGTGTCTAGTGTCTAGTGTCTACTGTCTAGTGTCTAGTGACTAGTATCTAGTGTCTAGTGTCTAGTGTCTACTGTTTAGTATCTAGTGTCTAGTATCTAGTGTCTAGTGTCTTGTGTCAAGTGTCTAGTGTCTAGTATCTAGTGTCTAGTATCTAGTGTCTAGTGTCTAGTGTCTAGTGGCTAGTGTCTAGTATCTAGTGTCTAGTGTCTAGTGTCTAGTGTCTAGTGTCTAGTATCTAGTGTCTAGTGTCTAGTGTCTAGTGTCTAGTGTCTAGTATCTAGTATCTAGTATCTAGTGTCTAGTGTCTAGTGTCTAGTGTCTAGTATCTAGTGTCTAGTATCTAGTGTCTAGTGTCTAGTATCTAGTGTCTAGTATCTAGTGTCTAGTATCTAGTGTCTAGTGTCTAGTGACTAGTGTCTAGTATCTAGTGTCTAGTATCTAGTGTCTAGTGTCTAGTGTCTAGTGTCTAGTATCTAGTGTCTAGTATCTAGTGTCTAGTATCTAGTGTCTAATGTCTAGTGACTAGTGTCTAGTATCTAGTGTCTAGTATCTAGTGTCTAGTATCTAGTGTCTAGTGTTTAGTGTCTAGTATCTAGTGTCTAGTGACTAGTGTCTAGTATCTAGTGTCTAGTATCTAGTGTCTAGTATCTAGTGTCTAGTATCTAGTGTCTAGTATCTAGTGTCTAGTATCTAGTGTCTAGTATCTAGTGTCTAGTATCTAGTGTCTGATGTCTAGTATCTAGTGTCTAGTATCTAGTGTCTAGTATCTAGTGTCTAGTATCTAGTGTCTAGTATCTAGTGTCTAGTATCTAGTGTCTAGTTTCTAGTGCCTAGTATCTAGTGTCTAGTATCTAATGTCTAGTGTCTAGTGTCTAGTGTCTAGTATCTAGTGTCTGATGTCTAGTATCTAGTGTCTAGTATCTAGTGTCTAGTATCTAGTGTCTAGTATCTAGTGTTTAGTATCTAGTGTCTAGTATCTAGTATCTAGTGTCTAGTGTCTAGTGTCTAGTATCTAGTGTCTAGTATCCAGTGTCTAGTGTCTAGTATCTAGTGTCTAGTGTCTAGTGTCTAGTGTCTAGTGTCTAGTATCTAGTGTCTAGTATCTAGTGTCTAGTATCTAGTGTCTAGTATCTAGTGTCAAGTGTTTAGTGTCTAGTATCTAGTGTCTAGTGACTAGTGTCTAGTATCTAGTGTCAAGTACCTAGTGTCTAGTATCTAGTGTCTAGTGACTAGTATCTAGTGTCTAGTATCTAGTGACTAGTATCTAGTGTCTAGTGTCTAGTATCTAGTGTCTAGTATCTAGTGTCTAGTATCTAGTGTCTAGTATCTAGTGTCTAGTATCTAGTGTCTAGTGTCTAGTGTCTAGTATCTAGTGTTTAGTATCTAATGTCTAGTGTCTAGTGACTAGGGTCTAGTATCTAGTGTCTAGTATCTAGTGTCTAGTATCTAGTGTCTAGTGTCTAGTATCTAGTGTCTAGTATCTAGTGTCTAGTGTCTAGTGTCTAGTGTCTAGTATCTAGTGTCTAGTGTCCAGTGTCTAGTATCTAGTGTCTAGTGTCTAGTGACTAGTATCTAGTGTCTAGTATCTAGTGTCTAGTATCTAGTGTCTAGTGTCTAGTATCTAGTGTCTAGTATCTAGTGTCTAGTATCTAATGTCTAGTATCTAGTGTCTAGTATCTAGTATCTAGTGTCTAGTATCTAGTGTCTAGTGTCTAGTGTCTAGTATCCAGTGTCTAGTGTCTAGTATCTAGTATCTAGTGTCTAGTATCTAGTATCTAGTGTCTAGTATCTAGTGTCTAGTGTCTAGTGTCTAGTATCTAGTGTCTAGTATCTAGTGTCTAGTATCTAGTGTCTAGTGTCTAGTGTCTAGTATCTAGTGTCTAGTATCTAGTGTCTAGTATTTAGTGTCTAGTGTCTAGTGTCTAGTATCTAGTGTCTAGTGTCTAGTATCAAGTGTCTAGTGACTAGTATCTAGTGTCTAGTATCTAGTGTCTAGTGTCTAGTGTCTAGTGTCTAGTGTCTAGTGTCTATTGTCTAGTGTCTAGTGTCTAGTGTCTAGTGTCTAGTATCTAGTGTCTAGTGTCTAGTGTCTAGTATCTAGTATCTAGTGTCTAGTGTCTAGTGTCTAGTGTCTAGTGTCTAGTGTCTAGTATCTAGTGTCTAGTATTTAGTGTCTAGTGTCTAGTGTCTAGTATCTAGTGTCTAGTGTCTAGTATCAAGTGTCTAGTGACTAGTATCTAGTGTCTAGTATCTAGTGTCTAGTGTCTAGTATCTAGTGTCTAGTGTCTAGTGTCTATTGTCTAGTGTCTAGTGTCTAGTGTCTAGTGTCTAGTATCTAGTGTCTAGTGTCTAGTGTCTAGTATCTAGTATCTAGTGTCTAGTGTCTAGTGTCTAGTGTCTAGTGTCTAGTGTCTAGTATCTAGTATCTAGTGTCTAGTGTCTAGTGTCTACTGTCTATTATCTAGCGTCTAGTGTCTAGTATCTAGTGTCTAGTGTCTAGTATCTAGTATCTAGTGTCTAGTGTCTAGTATCTAGTGTCTAGTGTATAGTATCTAGTATCTAGTGTCTAGTATCTAGTGTCTATTGTCTAGTGTCTAGTGTCTAGTGTCTACTGTCTAGTATCTAGTGTCTAGTGTCTAGTGTCTAGTGTCTAGTATCTAGTATCTAGTGTCTAGTGTCTAGTATCTAGTATCTAGTGTCTAGTGTCTAGTATCCAGTATCTAGTGTCTATTGTCTAGTATCTAGTGTCCAATGTCTAGTATCTAGTATCTAGTGTCTAGTGTCTGGTATCTAGTATCTAGTGTCTAGTATCTAGTATCTAGTGTCTAGTATCTAGTGTCTAGTGTCTAGTATCTAGTATCTAGTGTCTAGTATCTAGTGTCTAGTGTCTACTGTCTAGTGTCTACTGTCTAGTATCTAGTGTCTAGTGTCTAGTGTCTAGTATCTAGTATCTAGTGTCTAGTGTCTAGTATCTAGTGTCTAGTGTCTAGTGTCTACTGTCTAGTATCTAGTGTCTAGTGTCTAGTGTCTAGTATCTAGTGTCTAGATTCTAGTGTCTCGTATCTAGTGTATAGTATCAAGTGTGTAGTGTCTAGTATCTAGTATCTAGTGTCTAGTATCTAGTGTCTAGTGTCTAGTATCTAGTATCTAGTGTCTAGAGTCTAGTGTCTAGTATCCAGTATCTAGTGTCTAGTGTCTAGTATCTAGTGTCTAGTGTCTAGTATCTAGTGTCTAGTGTCTAGTATCTAGTGTCTAGTGTCTAGTATCTAGTATCTAGTGTCTAGTATCTAGTGTCTAGTGTCTAGTGTCTAGTGTCTAGTGTCTACTGTCTAGTATCTAGTGTCTAGTGTCTAGTGTCTAGTATCTAGTGTCTAGTGTCTAGTATCTAGTATCTAGTGTCTAGTGTCTAGTATCCAGTATCTAGTGTCTAGTATCTAGTATCTAGTGTCTAGTGTCTGGTATCTAGTATCTAGTGTCTAGTGTCTAGTATCTAGTATCTAGTGTCTAGTGTCTAGTATCTAGTGTCTAGTGTCTAGTATCTAGTATCTAGTGTCTAGTATCTAGTGTCTAGTGTCTAGTGTCTAGTGTCTACTGTCTAGTATCTAGTGTCTAGTGTCTAGTGTCTAGTATCTAGTATCTAGTGTCTAGTGTCTAGTATCTAGTGTCTAGTGTCTAGTGTCTAGTGTCTAGTGTCTACTGTCTAGTATCTAGTGTCTAGTGTCTAGTATCTAGTGTCTAGATTCTAGTGTCTCGTATCTAGTGTCTAGTATCTAGTGTGTAGTGTCTAGTATCTAGTATCTAGTGTCTAGTGTCTAAGTGTCTAGTGTCTAGTGTCTAGTATCTAGTATCTAGTGTCTAGTGTCTAGTATCTAGTGTCTAGTGTCTAGTGTCTACTGTCTAGTGTCTTGTGTCTAGTGTCTAGTGTCTAGTGTCTAGTGTCTAGTTTCTAGTGTCTCGTATCTAGTGTCTAGTATCTAGTGTGTAGTGTCTAAGTGTCTAGTGTCTAGTGTCAAGTATCTAGTGTCTAGCATCTAGTGTCTAGTGTCTAGTATCTAGTGTCTAGCATCTAGTGTCTAGTGTCTAGTATCTATGTCTAGTATCTAGTGTCTAGTGTCTAGTGTCTAAGTGTCTAGTGTCTAGTGTCTAGTATCTAGTATCTAGTGTCTAGTGTCTAGTATCTAGTGTCTAGTGTCTAGTGTCTAGTATCTAGTGTCTACTATCTAGCGTCTAGTGTCTAGTGTCTAGTATCTAGTAAATAGTGTCTAGTATCTAGCGTCTAGTGTCTAGTGTCTAGTGTCTAGTATCTAGTATCTAGTGTCTAGTGTCTAGTGTCTAGTATCTAGTGTCTAACATCTATTATCTAGTGCCTAGTATCTAGTGTCTAATATCTAGTATCTAGTATCTAGTGTCTAATATCTAGTATCTAGTATCTAGTGTCTAGTGTCTAGTATCTAGTGTCAAGTGTCTAGTATCTAGTGTCTAGTGTCTAGTGTCTAGTATCTAGTGTCTGGTATCTAGTGTCTAGTGTCTAGTGTCTAGTATCTAGTGTCTAACATCTAGTATCTAGTGCCTAGTATCTAGTGTCTAATATCTAGTATCTAGTGTCTAGTGTCTAATATCTAGTATCTAGTATCTAGTGTCTAATATCTAGTATCTAGTATCTAGTGTCTAATATCTAGTATCTAGTATCTAGTGTCTAATATCTAGTATCTAGTATCTAATATCTAGTATCTAGTATCTAGTGTCTAATATCTAGTATCTAGTATCTAGTGTCTAATATCTAGTATCTAGTGCCTAGTATCTAATATCTAGTATCTAGTATCTAGTGTCTAATATCTAGTATCTAGTGTCTAATATCTAGTATCTAGTGCCTAGTATGTAGTATCTAATACCTAGTATCTAGTATCTAGTGTCTAATATCTAGTATCTAGTATCTAGTGTCTAATATCTAGTATCTAGTGCCTAGTATCTAGTGTCTAATATCTAGTGTCTAGTATCTAGTGTCTAATATCTAGTATCTAGTGCCTAATATCTAGTATCTAATATCTAGTATCTAGTATCTAGTGTCTAATATATAGTATCTAGTGCCTAGTATCTAGTATCTAATATCTAGTATCTAGTATCTAGTGTCTAATATCTACTATCTAGTATCTAGTGTCTAATATATAGTATGTAGCCTGTTTCTAGTTTTGCAACATGAAGCACCACCAGAACAACATGAAGCACCACCACAACAACATGAAGCACCACCAGAACAACGTGAAGCACCACCACAACATGAAGCAATACCACAATATGAAGCACCACCACAACAACATGAAGCACCACCACAACATGAAGCACCACCAGAACAACATGAAGCACCACCAGAACAACATGAAGCACCACCACAACAACATGAAGCACCACCAGAACAACATGAAGCACCACCACAACAACATGAAGCACCACCACATCAACATGAAGCACCACCACAACAACATGAAGCACCACCACAACAACATGAAGCACCACCAGAACAACGTGAAGCACCACCAGAACAACATGAAGCACTACCACAACAACATGAAGCACCACCACAACAACATGAAGCACCACCACAACAACGTGAAGCACCACCACAACAACATGAAGCACCACCACAACAACATGAAGCACCACCACAACAACATGAAGCACCACCACAACAACATGAAGCACCACCACAACAACATGAAGCACCACCACAACAACATGAAGCACCACCACAACAACATGAAGCACCTCCAAAACAACATGAATCACCACCAGAACAACATAAAGCACCACCAGAACAACATGAAGCACCACCACAACAATATGAAGCACCACCACAACAACATGAAGCACCACAACAACAACAGGAAGCACCACCACAACAACATGAAGCACCACCACAACAACATGAAGCACCACCAGAACAACATGAAGCACCACCACAACAACATGAAGCACCACCACAACAACATGAAGCACCACCACAACAACATGAAGCACCACCAGAACAACTTGAAGCACCACCACAACAACATGAAGTACCACCAGAACAACATGAAGCACCACCAGAACAACGTGAAGCACCACTAGAACAACATGAAGCACTACCACAACAACATGAAGCACCACCACAACAACATGAAGCACCACCACAACAACATGAAGCACCACCACAACAACATGAAGCACCACCACAACAACGTGAAGCACCACCACAACAACGTGAAGCACCACCACAACATGAAGCACCAACACAACAACATGAAGCACCACCGCAACAACGTGAAGCACCACCACAACAACATGAAGCACCACCACAACAACATGAAACACCACCAGAACAACATGAAGCACCACCAGAACAACATGAAGCACCACCACAACAATATGAAGCACCACCACAACAACATGAAGCACCACCACAACAACTGGAAGCACCACCACAACAACATGAAGCACCACCACAACAACATGAAGCACCACCACAACAACATGAAGCACCACCACAACAACATGAAGCACCACCACAACAACATGAAGCACCACCAGAACAACATGAAGCACCACCACAACAACATGAAGCACCACCACAACAACATGAAGCACCACCACAACAACATGAAGCACCACCACAACAACATGAAGCACCACCACAACAACATGAAGCACCACCACAACAACATGAAGCACCACCACAACAACATGAAGCACCACCACAACAACATGAAGCACCACCACAACAACATGAAGCACCACCACAACAACATGAAGCACCACCACAACAACATGAATCACCACCAGCACCACCACAACAACATGAAGCACCACCACAACAACATGAAGCACCACCATAACAACATGAAGCACCACCACAACAACATGAAGCACCACCACAACAACATGAAGCACCACCACAACAACATGAAGCACCACCACAACAACATGAAGCACCACCACAACAACATGAAGCACCACCACAACAACATGAAGCACCACCACAACAACATGAAGCACCACCACAACAACATGAAGCACCACCACAACAACAAGAAGCACCACACAACAACATGCACCACCACAACAACAGAAGCACCACCACAACAACATGAAGCACCACCACAACAACATGAAGCACCACCACAACAACATGAAGCACCACCACAACAACATGAAGCACCACCACAACAACATGAAGCACCACCACAACAACATGAAGCACCACCACAACAACATGAAGCACCACCACAACAACATGAAGCACCACCACAACAACATGAAGCACCACCACAACAACATGAAGCACCACCACAACAACATGAAGCACCACCACAACAACATGAAGCACCACCACAACAACATGAAGCACCACCACAACAACATGAAGCACCACCACAACAACATGAAGCACCACCACAACAACAAGCACCACCACAACAACATGAAGCACCACCCAACAACATGAACACCACAACAACATGAAGCACCACCACAACAACATGAAGCACCACCACAACAACATGAAGCACCACCACAACAACATGAAGCAACCACCACAACAACATGAAGCACCACATGAAGCACCACCACAACAACATGAAGCACCACCACAACAACATGAAGCACCACCACAACAACATGAAGCACCACCACAACAACATGAAGCACCACCACAACAACATGAAGCACCACCACAACAACATGAAGCACCACCACAACAACATGAAGCACCACCACAACAACATGAAGCACCACCACAACAACATGAAGCACCACCACAACAACATGAAGCACCACCACAACAACATGAAGCACCACCACAACAACATGAAGCACCACCACAACAACATGAAGCACCACCACAACAACATGAAGCACCACCACAACATGAAGCACCACCACAACAACATGAAGCACCACCACAACAACATGAAGCACCACCACAACAACATGATGCACCACCACAACAACATGAAGCACCACCACAACAACATGAAGCACCACCACAACAACATGATGCACCACCACAACAACATGAAGCACCACCACAACAACATGAAGCACCACCACAACAACATGAAGCACCACCACAACAACATGAAGCACCACCACAACAACATGATGCACCACCACAACAACATGAAGCACCACCACAACAACATGAAGCACCACCACAACAACATGAAGCACCACCACAACAACATGAAGCACCACCACAACAACATGAAGCACCACCACAACAACATGAAGCACCACCACAACAACATGAAGCACCACCACAACAACATGAAGCACCACCACAACAACATGAAGCACCACCACAACAATATGAAGCACGACCACAACAATATGAAGCACCACCACAACAACATGATGATGAAGCACCACCACAACAACATGAAGCACCACCACAACAACATGAAGCACCACAACACAACAACATGAAGCACCACCACAACAACATGAAGCACCACCACAACAACATGAAGCACCACCACAACAACATGAAGCACCACCACAACAACATGAAGCACCACCACAACAACATGAAGCACCACCACAACAACATGAAGCACCACCACAACAACATGAAGCACCACCACAACAACATGAAGCACCACCACAACAACATGAAGCACCACCACAACAACATGAAGCACCACCACAACAACATGAAGCACCACCACAACAACATGAATGCACCACCACAACAACATGAAGCACCACCACAACAACATGAAGCACCACCACAACAACCTGAAGCACCCCCACAACAACATGAAGCACCACAACATGAAGAACCACCACACCAACATGAAGCACCACCACAACAACATGAAGCACCACAACAACATGAAGCACCACCACAACAACATGAAGCACCACCACAACAACATGAAGCACCACCACAACAACATGAAGCACCACCACAACAACATGAAGCACCACCACAACAACATGAAGCACCACCACAACAACATGAAGCACCACCACAACAACATGAAGCACCACCACAACAACATGATGCACCACCACAACAACATGATGCACCACCACAACAACATGAAGCACCACCACAACAACATGAAGCACCACCACAACAACATGAAGCACCACCACAACAACATGAAGCACCACCACAACAACATGAAGCACCACCACAACAACATGAAGCACCACCACAACAACATGAAGCACCACCACAACAACATGAAGCACCACCACAACAACATGAAGCACCACCACAACAACATGAAGCACCACCACAACAACATGAAGCACCACCACAACAACATGAAGCACCACCACAACAACATGAAGCACCACCACAACAACATGAAGCACCACCACAACAACATGAAGCACCACCACAACAACATGAAGCACCACCACAACAACATGAAGCACAACAACATGAAGCACCAGCACAACATGATGCAGCACCACAACAACTTGATGAAGCACCACAACAACATGAAGCACCACCACAACATGAAGCACCACCACAACAACATGAAGCACCACCACAACAACATGAAGCACCACCACAACAACATGAAGCACCACCACAACAACATGAAGCACCACCACAACAACATGAAGCACCACCACAACAACATGAAGCACCACCACAACAACATGAAGCACCACCACAACAACATGAAGCACCACCACAACAACATGAAGCACCACCACAACAACATGATGCACCACCACAACAACATGAAGCACCACCACAACAACATGAAGCACCACCACAACAACATGAAGCACCACCACAACAACATGAAGCACCACCACAACAACATGAAGCACCACCACAACAACATGAAGCACCACCACAACAACATGAAGCACCACCACAACAACATGAAGCACCACCACAACAACATGATGCACCACCACAACAACATGAAGCACCACCACAACAACATGAAGCACCACCACAACAACATGAAGCACCACCACAACAACATGATGCACCACCACAACAACATGATGCACCACCACAACAACATGAAGCACCACAACAACATGAAGCACCACCACAACAACATGATGCACCACCACAACAACATGAAGCACCACCACAACAACATGAAGCACCACCACAACAACATGATGCACCACCACAACAACATGATGCACCACCACAACAACATGATGCACCACCACAACAACATGAAGCACCACCACAACAACATGAAGCACCACCACAACAACATGAAGCACCACCACAACAACATGCACCACCACCACAACAACAAGAACCACCACAACAACATGATGCACCACCACAACAACATGAAGCACCACCACAACAACATGAAGCACCACCACAACAACATGAAGCACCACCACAACAACATGAAGCACCACCACAACAACATGAAGCACCACCACAACAACATGAAGCACCACCACAACAACATGAAGCACCACCACAACAACATGATGCACCACCACAACAACATGAAGCACCACCACAACATGATGCACCACCACAACATGATGCACCACCACAACAACATGAAGCACCACCACAACAACATGATGCACCACCACAACAACATGATGCACCACCACAACAACATGAAGCACCACCACAACAACATGAAGCACCACCACAACAACATGAAGCACCACCACAACAACATGAAGCACCACCACAACAACATGAAGCACCACCACAACAACATGATGCACCACCACAACAACATGAAGCATCACCACAACAACATGATGCACCACCACAACAACATGATGCACCACCACAACATGATGCACCACCACAACATGATGCACCACCACAACAACATGAAGCACCACCACAACAACATGAAGCACCACCACAACAACATGAAGCACCACCACAACAACATGAAGCACCACCACAACAACATGAAGCACCACCACAACAACATGAAGCACCACCACAACAACATGAAGCACCACCACAACAACATGAAGCACCACCACAACAACATGAAGCACCACCACAACAACATGAAGCACCACCACAACAACATGAAGCACCACCACAACAACATGAAGCACCACCACAACAACATGATGCACCACCACAACAACATGATGCACCACCACAACAACATGATGCACCACCACAACAACATGAAGCACCACCACAACAACATGAAGCACCACCACAACAACATGAAGCACCACCACAACAACATGATGCACCACCACAACAACATGAAGCACCACCACAACAACATGAAGCACCACCACAACAACATGAAGCACCACCACAACAACATGAAGCACCACCACAACAACATGAAGCACCACCACAACAACATGAAGCACCACCACAACAACATGAAGCACCACCACAACAACATGATGCACCACCACAACAACATGAAGCACCACCACAACAACATGAAGCACCACCACAACAACATGAAGCACCACCACAACAACATGAAGCACCACCACAACAACATGAAGCACCACCACAACAACATGAAGCACCACCACAACAACATGAAGCACCACCACAACAACATGAAGCACCACCACAACAACATGAAGCACCACCACAACAACATGAAGCAACAAGGTGTCCAGGAGGTAATAATCACAATTAATTTACTTTTAATAATTAAGAAGATGAGTTCTTACACATGTCTTGTACTTTATCTTATAATATTTTATTAACTTACTCTGTACTCTACAAATGGTACTCTAGGTACTTCTTTTGTACCATCAGGTACGTTGTTGTGAGATTCACTCATTAATATATGAGGAATGTACGTAAATAAAAATGTATGTACTCACCTAATTGTACTTACCTAATTGTGGTTGAAGGGGTCGAGTCACAGCTCCTGACCCCGCCTCTTCACTGGTTACTACTAGGTCCACTCTCTCTCCCTGCTCAATGAGCTTTATCATTCCTCTCTGTAAGTGTGTATGTGTATGTGTGTTTGTGTGTATGTGCTCGGTAATACGTGGTATGACTCAGACTCAACTCGACTTAGACTTATACTATGACTGACAATTCTCTAAGTAGTCTAATATCTCAGCTAACAAGGCAATCAAACAGCTTGCTTAAACAATATGACGAACCAATCACCAAACACCAATAATGTTTGAAGGAACATAACAGAGTAGCACTGTGTCAGGCAAGGAACATAACAGAGTAGCACTGTGTCAGGCAAGGAACATAACAGAGTAGCACTGTGTCAGGCAAGGAACATAACAGAGTAGCACTGTGTCAGGCAAGGAACATAACAGAGTAGCACTGTGTCAGGCAAGGAACATAACAGAGTAGCACTGTGTCAGGCAAGGAACATAACAGAGTAGCACTGTGTCAGGCAAGAAACGTAACAGAGTAGCACTGTGTCAGGCAAGGAACATAACAGAGTAGCACTGTGTCAGGCAAGGAACATAACAGAGTAGCACTGTGTCAGGCAAGAAACGTAACAGAGTAGCACTGTGTCAGGCAAGGAACATAACAGAGTAGCACTGTGTCAGGCAAGGAACATAACAGAGTAGCACTGTGTCAGGCAAGGAACATAACAGAGTAGCACTGTGTCAGGCAAGAAACGTAACAGAGTAGCACTGTGTCAGGCAAGGAACATAACAGAGTAGCACTGTGTCAGGCAAGGAACATAACAGAGTAGCACTGTGTCAGGCAAGGAACATAACAGAGTAGCACTGTGTCAGGCAAGGAACATAACAGAGTAGCACTGTGTCAGGCAAGGAACATAACAGAGTAGCACTGTGTCAGGCAAGGAACAAAGACCCTAACTGTAGGACCATCAGTAAATCCTCCCTGAAGGCATAAAACTCCCTTATTACTGAGATTAAGTTCACCTTTACCAAATCCCCAACTACTACAGTGTGTAGATGCTAGAACAACGTGGAGACAGTGTCTCCACGACACATAGCTTCTAAAAACGTCAAATATCAAAATCTAAATAATGCTCTGGGATGAGAGTTGCACAGAGTTACGAGAAGTATGACCTGCTTCACTAACGCAGACCTACTCTACCAAAAAAGTCTAATGAGTCAACCGAACAGAGAAACTAGATGCTTCCACTACAAACAGAAACCAGAAATAGAGAGCATGTTGCCGTCACGAGCAACAGCCAGAGAGAGGACGAAGCAAGCCAAGCAGCGACATCGTCAGGTGGGTAGCAGCTTATCCCTGACACCAACTCTGAAACAAGCGGGCAGGTAGTTAGATTAGATTTTGCCACTGAAGTGGCAAGTTTATTGTGCACCCCATACCCATCATATGGACGGTAGGGCAGGAGCATATGGATACACAATAGGCCTAGGAACTAGGCCGCAAAAGGGATAACAGGAGTACATTTGGATTTATATCTACAGTTGACTTATTTGTTACAAGCAGATTTGGGAAATTTACTTAATACATCTGGCATGTTATTTTCATTAATAAGATATCTTGACATGTCACATAGGTTATTATACTGTCTATCTGTATATTCCTCAATAAGTGGACAATTAACCCTTTCAGGGTCCAAGGCCCAAATCTGGAGTCACGCACCAGTGTCCAAGAATTTTCAAAAAAAAAATTTGTTATTTTTTCTTATGAAATCGTAGAGAATCTGTTTGTGAAGGTAATAAAACAAAAAGTACGAAATTTGGTGGAAAATTGACGAAATTATGCTCTCGCGAATTTTGATGTGTCAGCGATATTTACGAATCGGCGATTTTGCCGACTTTGACTCCCATTTTAGGCCAATTACATTATTCCAATCAACCAAATTCTTAGCTATTTCACTAGTATTACTTCTATTCTATCGATTGAGCACAAGAAATCGCCAAGTCAACTGTTTCAACTACAAAATAAAGTGATCGGAAATTGTTAATTTGGCCAATTTAACACAAAGTTCAAAATATTCCAATTTCAAAATAGGGTCCAGAATGAACAATGTAGGTATTCCTGGCACTACACTAACATTTTCTCTGTTCATTAGTTATGTTTTGAGGCTTTACAAATAAATTCCATTTTGATTTTTTATTCACATAATGAATTTTTATTCACACCAAAAAATAGAAGATTTACTGTTATGCAATACTGTAATAATTGTATAAATATCATCACCATATTTGTGAATGTATATTAGACCCACCAGCTGACGTGTATTAGACGTGTGAGGTCGTTTGTTTACTCTTGAATATCGGCAAAAATTTAACATTTCTGCTATTTTGAGCTCAGTTTCAAGCCATTTCCCGTGCTAAAACCAATCAAAATCATCTCTATTTCTGTAATATGTCTTCCATTCTATCAAATGAGACCAAGAAATCGCAAATACAACTATAAAAAACATACGAAAAAACACTGCAAATTGTTGTTTTAATCGAAAAATCATGATTTCATTTTTTTCTCTCATTATACACAGTGTGCTGCAGGATCTGTTTTATGTGGTGCACACATACCACATAGATGTATTCTCTCATATCTAGGTCCAAATGTACCACTCACAGTTTATCAGAGTGAGCTGAGCTCATGGCGTAGATCTACGGTTTGGACCCTGAACGTAAAGCCGTAGATCTACGGGACGGACCCTGAAAGGGTATTAACCACAGAGTGTACAAGACAGTGACCATAGGACTGGCCACATAATTTGCATTTAGTTTGATCACCATCTGTGTGTCTCCCAAACTGCCAGAAGTACTTGTAACCAAGCCTAAGTCTGACCACTACAACATCAGTCAGTACTTGTAACCAAGCCTGAGTTTGGCCACTGCAACATCAGTCAGTACTTGTAACCAAGCCTAAGTCTGGCCACTACAACATCTGTCAGTACCTGTAACCAAGCCTAAGCCTGGCCACTACAACATCATTCAGTACTTGTAACCAAGCCTAAGCCTGGCCACTAAAACATCAGTCAGTACTTGTAACCAAGCCTGAGCCTGGCCACTACAACATCAGTCAGTACTTGTAACCAAGCCTAAGCTTGGCCACTACAACATCAGTCAGTACTTGTAACCAAGCCTAAGCCTGGCCACTACAACATCAGTCAGTACTTGTAACCAAGCCTAAGCCTGGCCACTACAACATCAGTCAGTACTAGTAACCAAGCCTAAGCCTGGCCACTACAACATCAGTCAGTACTTGTAACCAAGCCTAAGCCTGGCCACTTCAACATCAGTCAGTACTTGTAACCAAGCCTAAGTCTGGCCACTACAACATCAGTCAGTATTTGTAACCAAGCTTAAGCCTGGCCACTACAACATCAGTCAGTACTTGTAACCAAGCTTAAGTCTGGCCACTACAACATCAGTCAGTACTTGTAACCAAGCCTAAGTCTGGCCACTACAACATCAGTCAGTACTTGTAACCAAGCTTAAGTCTGACCACTACAACATCAGTCAGTACTTGTAACCAAGCCTGAGTTTGGCCACTGCAACATCAGTCAGTACTTGTAACCAAGCATAAGTCTGGCCACTACAACATCAGTCAGTACTTGTAACCAAGCCTAAGCCTGGCCACTACAACATCAGTCAGTACTTGTAACCAAGCCTAAGCCTGGCCACTATAACATCAATCAGTACTTGTAACCAAGCCTAAGCCTGGCCACTACAACATCAGTCAATACTTGTAACCAAGCCTAAGTCTGGCCACTACAACATCAGTCAGTACTTGCAACCAAGCCTAAGCCTGGCCACTACAACATCAGTCAGTACTTGTAACCAAGCCTAAGCCTGGCCACTACAATATCAGTCAGTACTTGTAACCAAGCCTAAGCCTGGCCACTACAACATCAGTCAGTACTAGTAACCAAGCCTAAGCCTGGCCACTAAAACATCAGTCAGTGTTTGTAACCAAGCCTAAGCCTGGCCACTACAACATCAGTCAGTATTTGTAACCAAGCTTAAGCCTGGCCACTACAACATCAGTCAGTACTTGTAACCAAGCCTAAGTCTGGCCACTACAACATCAGTCAGTACTTGTAACCAAGCTTAAGTCTGACCACTACAACATCAGTCAGTACTTGTAACCAAGCCTGAGTTTGGCCACTGCAACATCAGTCAGTACTTGTAACCAAGCATAAGTCTGGCCACTACAACATTAGTCAGTACTTGTAACCAAGCCTAAGCCTGGCCACTACAACATCAGTCAGTACTTGTAACCAAGCCTAAGCCTGGCCACTATAACATCAATCAGTACTTGTAACCAAGCCTAAGCCTGGCCACTACAACATCAGTCAATACTTGTAACCAAGCCTAAGTCTGGCCACTACAACATCAGTCAGTACTTGCAACCAAGCCTAAGCCTGGCCACTACAACATCAGTCAGTACTTGTAACCAAGCCTAAGCCTGGCCACTACAATATCAGTCAGTACTTGTAACCAAGCCTAAGCCTGGCCACTACAACATCAGTCAGTACTAGTAACCAAGCCTAAGCCTGGCCACTAAAACATCAGTCAGTGTTTGTAACCAAGCCTAAGCCTGGCCACTACAACATCAGTCAGTATTTGTAACCAAGCTTAAGCCTGGCCACTACAACATCAGTCAGTACTTGTAACCAAGCTTAAGTCTGGCCACTACAACATCAGTCAGTACTTGTAACCAAGCCTAAGTCTGGCCACTACAACATCAGTCAGTACTTGTAACCAAGCTTAAGTCTGGCCACTACAACATCAGTCAGTACTTGTAACCAAGCCTAAGCCTGGCTACTACAACATCAGTCAGTACTTGTAACCAAGCTTAAGTCTGGCCACTACAACATCAGTCAGTACTTGTAACCAAGCCTAAGTCTGGCCACTACAACATCAGTCAGTACTTGTAACCAAGCTTACGTCTGGCCACTACAACATCAGTCAGTACTTGTAACCAAGCCTAAGCCTGGCCACTACAACATCAGTCAGTACTTGTAACCAAGCCTAAGCCTGGCCACTACAACATCAGTCAGTACTTGTAACCAAGACTAAGCCTGGCCACTACAACATCAGTCAGTACTTGTAACCAAGCCTAAGCCTGGCCACTACAACATCAGTCAGTACTTGTAACCAAGCCTAAGCCTGGCCACTACAACATCAGTCAGTACTTGTAACCAAGACTAAGCCTGGCCACTACAACATCAGTCAGTACTTGTAACCAAGACTAAGCCTGGCCACTACAACATCAGTCAGTACTTGTAACCAAGCCTAAGCCTGGCCACTACAACATCAGTCAGTACTTGTAACCAAGCCTAAGCCTGGCCACTACAACATCAGTCAGTACTTGTAACCAAGCCTAAGCTTGGCCACTACAACATCAGTCAGTACTTGTAACCAAGCCTAAGTCTGGCTACTACAACATCAGTCAGTACTTGTAACCAAGCCTAAGTCTGGCTACTACAACATCAGTCAGTACTTGTAACCAAGCCTAAGCTTGGCCACTACAACATCGGTCACTACTTGTAACCAAGCCTAAGTCTGGCTACTACAACATCAGTCAGTACTTGTAACCAAGCCTAAGCCTGGCCACTACAACATCAGTCAGTACTTGTAACCAAGCCTAAGCCTGGCCACTACAACATCAGTCAGTACTTGTAACCAAGCCTAAACCTGGCCACTACAACATCAGTCAGTACTTGTAACCAAGCCTAAGCCTGGCCACTACAACATCAGTCAGTACTTGTAACCAAGCCTAAACCTGGCCACTACAACATCAGTCAGTACTTGTAACCAAGACTAAGCCTGGCCACTACAACATCAGTCAGTACTTGTAACCAAGACTAAGCCTGGCCACTACAACATCAGTCAGTAATTGTAACCAAGACTAAGCCTGGCCACTACAACATCAGTCAGTACTTGTAACCAAGCCTAAGTCTGGCCACTACAACATCAGTCAGTACTTGTAACCAAGACTAAGTCTGGCCACTACAACATCAGTCAGTACTTGTAACCAAGACTAAGCCTGGCCTCTACAACATCAGTCAGTGTTCACATTGCAAGTTGCTCCATAAACATACTTATCAACGTTCATGTTATCATAGTGGGTTATAGATCTACTCAGGCTTCTAACTGCATTCCTATAACAACCATTTTCATAATTTATTTCTCTCCTAATATTATTCCTAATGCTAGACACAGATATACCAAAGTTATATTCTACATTCTCCTTCAGGGAACTCTTCTTGGCTAACATATCAACCTGATCATGAAGGAGTAATCCAATGTGTGATGGGATCCATAGCAATTGTACATTAATTCCTTTCTCCATGATTTTTGAGTATCTAGACCTGGCTTCTCCAGTGGGCATGTTGTTGGAGTCATTATATGAGTCAAGAGCCTTCAGTGATGACAGAGAATCAGTAATGATGATAGAGTCAAGCTCAGTGTCATAAGTTAGCTTTAGCGCCAGTAGGATTGCAAACAATTCAGTTTGCAATGTAGACGCCCAGTTGTTAATTCTTATGCCTAACTCAACCTAGAGGGGTGACAACAAGAGCACATTCAACCCTGCCACAAGACTCCTGTTTAGACCCATCAAAGCAGGGATATCAGAGACAAGCAGGAATATCAGAGACAAGCAGGGATATCAGAGACAAGCAGGGATATCAGACACAAGCAGGGATATCAGAGACAAGCAGGGATATCAGACACAAGCAGGGATATCAGACACAAGCAGGGATATCAGAGACAGGCAGGGATATCAGACACAAGCAGGGATATCAGACACAAGCAGGGATATCAGAGACAAGCAGGGATATCAGAGACAAGCAGGGATATCAGAGACAAGCAGGGATATCAGAGACAAGCAGGGATATCAGAGACAGGCAGGGATATCAGACACAAGCAGGGATATCAGAGACAGGCAGGGATATCAGACACAAGCAGGGATATCAGACACAAGCAGGGATATCAGACACAAGCAGGGATATCAGACACAAGCAGGGATATCAGAGACAGGCAGGGATATCAGAGACAAGCAGGGATATCAGAGACAAGCAGGGATATCAGAGACAAGCAGGGATATCAGAGACAAGCAGGGATATCAGAGACAGGCAGGGATATCAGAGACAGGCAGGGATATCAGAGACAGGCAGGGATACCAGAGACAGGCAGGGATATCAGAGACAGGCAGGGATATCAGAGACAGGCAGGGATATCAGAGACAGGCAGGGATACCAGAGACAGGCAGGGATATCAGAGACAGGCAGGGATACCAGAGACACGCAGGGATATCAGAGACAGGCAAGGATATCAGAGACAGGCAGGGATATCAGAGACAGGCAGGGATATCAGAGACAGGCAGGGATATCAGAGACAGGCAGGGATATCAGAGACAGGCAGGGATATCAGAGACAGGCAGGGATACAAAAGACAGGCAGGGATACCAGAGACAGGCAGGGATATCAGAGACAGGCAGGGATATCAGAGACAGGCAGGGATATCAGAGACAGGCAGGGATATCAGAGACAGGAAGGGATTTCAGAGACAGGCAGGGATATCAGAGACAGCAGAGACAGGCAGGGATATCAGAGACAGGCAGGGATACAAAAGACAGGCAGGGATACCAGAGACAGGCAGGGATATCAGAGACAGGCAGGGATACCAGAGACAGGCAGGGATATCAGAGACAGGCAGGGATACCAGAGACAGGCAGGGATATCAGAGACAGGCAAGGATATCAGAGACAGGCAGGGATATCAGAGACAGGCAGGGATATCAGAGACAGGCCGGGATATCAGAGACAAGCAGGGATATCAGAGACAGGCAGGGATACCAGAGACAGGCAGGGATACAAAAGACTGGCAGGGATACCAGAGACAGGCAGGGATATCAGAGACAGGCAGGGATATCAGAGACAGGCAGGGATATCAGAGACAGGCAGGGATATCAGAGACAGGCAGGGATATCAGAGACAGGCAGGGATATCAGAGACAGGCAGGGATATCAGAGACAGGCAGGGATATCAGAGACAGGCAGGGATATCAGAGACAGACAGGGATATCAGAGACAGGCAGGGATATCAGAGACAGGCAGGGATACCAGAGACAGGCAGGGATACCAGAGACAGGCAGGGATATCAGAGACAGCCAGGGATACCAGAGACAGGCAGGGACACCAGAGACAGGCAGGGATACCAGAGACTGGCAGGGATACCAGAGACAGGCAGGGATATCAGAGACAGGCAGGGATATCAGAGACAGGCAGGGATATCAGAGACAGGCCGGGATATCAGAGACAGGCAGAGATATCAGAGACAGGCAGGGATATCAGAGACAGGCAGGGATATCAGAGACAGGCAGGGATACCAGAGACAGGCAGGGATATCAGAGACAGGCAGGGATATCAGAGACAGGCAGGGATATCAGAGACAGGCAGGCAGGGATATCAGAGACAGGCAGGGATATCAGAGACAGGCAGGGATATCAGAGACAGGCAGGGATATCAGAGACAGGCAGGGATATCAGAGACAGGCAGGGATACCAGAGACAGGCAGGGATATCAGAGACAGGCAGGGATATCAGAGACAGGCAGGGATACCAGAGACAGGCAGGGATATCAGAGACAGGCAGGGATATCAGAGACAGGCAGGGATACCAGAGACAGGCAGGGATACCAGAGACAGGCGGGGATATCAGAGACAGGCAGGGATACCAGAGACAGGCAGGGATACCAGAGACAGGCAGGGATACCAGAGACAGGCAGGGATACCAGAGACAGGCAGGGATACCAGAGACAGGCAGGGATACCAGAGACAGGCAGGGATATCAGAGACAGGCAGGGATACCAGAGACAGGCAGGTATACCAGAGACAGGCCAGACACAGGCAGGGATACCAGAGACAGGCAGGGATACCAGAGACAGGCAGGGATACCAGAGACAGGCAGGGATACCAGAGACAGGCAGGGATACCAGAGACAGGCAGGGATACCAGAGACAGGGATACCAGAGACAGGCAGGGATACCAGAGACAGGCAGGGATACCAGAGACAGGCAGGGATACCAGAGACAGGCAGGGATACCAGAGACAGGCAGGGATACCAGAGACAGGCAGGGATACCAGAGACAGGCAGGGATACCAGAGACAGGCAGGGATACCAGAGACAGGCAGGGATACCAGAGACAGGCAGGGATACCAGAGACAGGCAGGGATACCAGAGACAGGCAGGGATACCAGAGACAGGCAGGGATACCAGAGACAGGCAGGGATACCAGAGACAGGCAGGGATACCAGAGACAGGCAGGGATACCAGAGACAGGCAGGGATACCAGAGACAGGCAGGGATACCAGAGACAGGCAGGGATACCAGAGACAGGCAGGGATACCAGAGACAGGCAGGGATACCAGAGACAGGCAGGGATACCAGAGACAGGCAGGGATACCAGAGACAGGCAGGGATACCAGAGACAGGCAGGGATACCAGAGACAGGCAGGGATACCAGAGACAGGCAGGGATACCAGAGACAGGCAGGGATACCAGAGACAGGCAGGGATACCAGAGACAGGCAGGGATACCAGAGACAGGCAGGGATACCAGAGACAGGCAGGGATACCAGAGACAGGCAGGGATACCAGAGACAGGCAGGGATACCAGAGACAGGCAGGGATACCAGAGACAGGCAGGGATACCAGAGACAGGCAGGGATACCAGAGACAGGCAGGGATACCAGAGACAGGCAGGGATACCAGAGACAGGCAGGGATACCAGAGACAGGCAGGGATACCAGAGACAGGCAGGGATACCAGAGACAGGCAGGGATACCAGAGACAGGCAGGGATACCAGAGACAGGCAGGGATACCAGAGACAGGCAGGGATATCAGAGACAGGCAGGGATACCAGAGACAGGCAGGGATACCAGAGACAGGCAGGGATACCAGAGACAGGCAGGGATACCAGAGACAGGCAGGGATACCAGAGACAGGCAGGGATACCAGAGACAGGCAGGGATACCAGAGACAGGCAGGGATACCAGAGACAGGCAGGGATACCAGAGACAGGCAGGGATACCAGAGACAGGCAGGGATACCAGAGACAGGCAGGGATACCAGAGACAGGCAGGGATACCAGAGACAGGCAGGGATACCAGAGACAGGCAGGGATACCAGAGACAGGCAGGGATACCAGAGACAGACAGGGATACCAGAGACAGGCAGGGATACCAGAGACATGCAGGGATACCAGAGACAAGCAGGGATACCAGAGACAAGCAGGGATACCATTGACAGGCATGGATACCAGAGACAGGCAGGGATACCAGAGACAGGCAGGGATACCAGAGAAAGGCAGGGATACCAGAGACAGGCGGGGATATCAGAGACAGGCAGGGATACCAGAGACAGGCAGGGATACCAGAAACAGGCAGGGATACCAGAGACAGGCAGGGATACCAGAGACAGGCAGGGATACCAGAGACAGGCAGGGATACCAGAGACAGGCAGGGATACCAGAGACAGGCAGGGATACCAGAGACAGGCGGGGATATCAGAGACAGGCAGGGATACCAGAGACAGGCAGGGATACCAGAGACAGGCAGGGATACCAGAGACAGGCAGGGATACCAGAGACAGGCAGGGATACCAGAGACAAGCAGGGATACCAGAGACAGGCAGGTCAAGAGGAAATAACACATTTAATACAAGTAGATACATACCAGAGAGACAGGCAGGGATACCAGAAACAGGCAGGTATACCAGAGACAGGCAGGGATATCAGAGACAGGCAGGGATACCAGAGACAGGCAGGGATACCAGAGACAGGCAGGGGCGGAGTGAGGGGAAGGGCGGTGTGAGGGAAAGGGCAGTGTGAGGGGAAGGGCAGGGTGAGGGGAAGGGCAGTGTGAGGGGAAGGGCAGGGTGAGGGGAAGGGCGGTGTGAGGGGAAGGGCAGGGTGAGGGGAAGGGCAGTGTGAGGGGAAGGGCAGTGTGAGGGGAAGGGCAGTGAGGGGAAGGGCAGGGTGAGGGGAAGGGCAGGGTGAGGGGAAGGGCAGTGTGAGGGGAAGGGCAGTGTGAGGGGAAGGGCGGTGTGAGGGGAAGGGCAGTGTGAGGGGAAGGGCGGTGTGAGGGGAAGGGCAGGGTGAGGGGAAGGGCGGTGTGAGGGGAAGGGCAGTGTGAGGGGAAGGGCGGTGTGAGGGGAAGGGCAGGGTGAGGGGAAGGGCAGTGTGAGGGGAAGGGCGGTGTGAGGGGAAGGGCAGTGTGAGGGGAAGGGCAGGGTGAGGGAAGGGCGGTGTGAGGGGAAGGGCGGTGTGAGGGGAAGGGCGGTGTGAGGGGAAGGGCGGTGTGAGGGGAAGGGCAGTGTGAGGGGAAGGGCAGTGTGAGGGGAAGGGCGGTGTGAGGGGAAGGGCGGTGTGAGGGGAAGGGCAGGGTGAGGGGAAGGGCGGTGTGAGGGGAAGGGCAGGGTGAGGGGAAGGGCGGTGTGAGGGGAAGGGCGGTGTGAGGGGAAGGGCGGTGTGAGGGGAAGGGCAGGGTGAGGGGAAGGGCGGTGTGAGGGGAAGGGCGGTGTGAGGGGAAGGGCAGGGTGAGGGGAAGGGCAGGGTGAGGGGAAGGGCAGTGTGAGGGGAAGGGCGGTGTGAGGGGAAGGGCAGGGTGAGGGGAAGGGCAGTGTGAGGGGAAGGGCAGTGTGAGGGGAAGGGCAGTGTGAGGGGAAGGGCAGTGTGAGGGGAAGGAGTGTGAGGGGATGGGCAGTGTGAGGGGAAGGGCGGTGTGAGGGGAAGGGCAGTGTGAGGGGAAGGGCGGTGTGAGGGGAAGGGCAGGGTGAGGGGAAGGGCAGGGTGAGGGGAAGGGCAGTGTGAGGGGAAGGGCAGGGTGAGGGGAAGGGCGGTGTGAGGGGAAGGGCAGGGTGAGGGGAAGGGAAGGGTGAGGGGAAGGGCAATGTGAGGGGAAGGGCGGTGTGAGGGGAAGGGCAGGGTGAGGGGAAGGGTGGTGTGAGGGGAAGGGCAGTGTGAGGGTAAGGGCAGTGTGAGGGGAAGGGCGGTGTGAGGGGAAGGGCAGGGTGAGGGGAAGGGCGGTGTGAGGGGAAGGGCAGTGTGAGGGGAAGGGCAGGGTGAGGGGAAGGGCAGTGTGAGGGGAAGGGCGGTGTGAGGGGAAGGGCAGGGTGAGGGGAAGGGCAGGGTGAGGGGAAGGGCAGTGTGAGGGGAAGGGCAGGGTGAGGGGAAGGGCGGTGTGAGGGGAAGGGCAGGGTGAGGGGAAGGGCAGAGTGAGGGGAAGGGCAGGGTGAGGGGAAGCGGTGTGAGGGGAAGGGCAGGGTGAGGGGAAGGGCAAGGGCGGTGGTGTGAGGGGAAGGGCAGGGTGAGGGGAAGGGAAGGGTGAGGGGAAGGGCAGTGTGAGGGGAAGGGCGGTGTGAGGGGAAGGGCAGGGTGAGGGGAAGGGCAGGGTGAGGGGAAGGGCAGTGTGAGGGGAAGGGCGGTGTGAGGGGAAGGGCAGGGTGAGGGGAAGGGCAGTGTGAGGGGAAGGGCGGTGTGAGGGGAAGGGCAGGGTGAGGGGAAGGGCAGGGTGAGGGGAAGGGCGGTGTGAGGGGAAGGGCAGGGTGAGGGGAAGGGCAGGGTGAGGGGAAGGGCAGGGTGAGGGGAAGGGCGGTGTGAGGGGAAGGGCAGGGTGAGGGGAAGGGCAGAGTGAGGGGAATGGCAGGGTGAGGGGAAGGGCGGTGTGAGGGGAAGGGCACGGTGAGGGGATGGGCAGGGTGAGGAGAAGGGCGGTGTGAGGGGAAGGGCAGGGTGAGGGGAAGGGCGGTGTGAGGGGAAGGGCAGGGTGAGGGGAAGGGCAGTATGAGGGGAAGGGCAGGGTGAGGGGAAGGGCGGTGTGAGGGGAAGGGCAGGGTGAGGGGAAGGGCAGGGTGAGGGGAAGGGCGGAGTGAGGGGAAGGGCAGGGTGATGGGAAGGGCGGAGTGAGGGGAAGGGCAGGGTGAGGGGAAGGGCAGTGTGAGGGGAAGGGCAGGGTGAGGGGAAGGGCAGTGTGAGGGGAAGGGCAGGGTGAGGGGAAGGACAGGGTGAGGGGAAGGGCGGTGTGAGGGGAAGGGCAGGGTGAGGGGAAGGGCAGGGTGAGGGGAAGGGCAGTGTGAGGGGAAGGGCAGGGTGAGGGGAAGGGCGGGGTGAGGGGAAGGGCAGGGTGAGGGGAAGGGCGGTGTGAGGGGAAGGGCGGTGTGAGGGGAAGGGCGGTGTGAGGGGAAGGGCTGGGTGAGGGGAATGGCTGTGTGAGGGGAAGGGCAGGGTGAGGGGAAGGGCAGTGTGAGGGGAAGGGCAGGGTGAGGGGAAGGGCAGTGTGAGGGGAAGGGCAGTGTGAGGGGAAGGGCAGGGTGAGGGGAAGGGCAGTGTGAGGGGAAGGGCAGGGTGAGGGGAAGGGCAGGGTGAGGGGAAGGGCGGTGTGAGGGGAAGGGCAGGGTGAGGGGAAGGGCGGTGTGAGGGGAAGGGCAGGGTGAGGGGAAGGGCAGGGTGAGTTGAAGGTCAGGGTGAGGGGAAGGGCGGTGTGAGGGTGAAGGGCGGTGTGAGGGGAAGGGCGGTGTGAGGGGAAGGGCAGGGTGAGGGGAAGGGCAGGGTGAGGGGAAGGGCAGGGTGAGGGGAAGGGCGGTGTGAGGGGAAGGGCGGTGTGAGGGGAAGGGCGGTGTGAGGGGAAGGGCAGGGTGAGGGGAAGGGCAGTGTGAGGGGAAGGGCAGGTGTGAGGGGAAGGGCAGTGTGAGGGGAAGGGCAGGGTGAGGGGAAGGGCCAGTGTGAGGGGAAGGGCGGGGTGAGGGGAAGGGCTGGGTGTGGGGAAGGGCAGTGTGAGGGGAAGGGCGGTGTGAGGGGAAGGGCAGGGTGAGGGGAAGGGCGGTGTGAGGGGAAGGGGAAGGGCAGGGTGAGGGGAAGGGCGGTGTGAGGGGAAGGGCAGGGTGAGGGGAAGGGCGGTGTGAAGGGAAGGGCGGTGTGAGGGGAAGGGCGGTGTGAGGGGAAGGGCAGGGTGAGGGGAAGGGCAGGGTGAGGGGAAGGGCAGGGTGAGGGGAAGGGCGGTGTGAGATGAAGGGCAAGGTGAGGGGAAGGGCAGGGTGAGGGGAAGGGCAGGGTGAGGGGAAGGGCAGGGTGAGGGGAAGGGCGGAGAGTGAGATGAAGGGCAGGGTGAGGGGAAGGGCAGGGTGAGGGAAGGGCCGGGTGAGGGGAAGGGCAGGGTGAGGGGAAGGGCGGTGTGAGATGAAGGGCAGGGTGAGGGGAAGGGCAGTGTGAGGGGAAGGGCAGGGTGAGGGGAAGGGCAGGGTGAGGGGAAGGGCAGGGTGAGGGGAAGGGCGGAGTGAGATGAAGGGCAGGGTGAGGGGAAGGGCAGGGTGAGGGGAAGGGCAGGGTGAGGGGGAAGGGCAGGTGTGAGGGGAAGGGCAGTGTGAGGGGAAGGGCAGGGTGAGGGGAAGGGCAGGGTGAGGGGAAGGGAAGGGTGAGGGGAAGGGCAGGGTGAGGGGAAGGGCAGGGTGAGGGGAACACATGTGGGTGAGGGGAAGGGCGGTGAAGGGAAGGCAGGCAGGTGAGGAAGGGGAAGGGGCAGTGTGAGGGGGGAAGGTAGAAGAGGGGAAGGGCAGGGTGAGGGGAAGGGCAGGGTGAGAGGAAGGGCGGTGTGAGATGAAGGGCAGGGTGAGGGGAAGGGCAGGGTGAGGGGAAGGGCAGGGTGAGGGGAAGGCGGAGTGAGATGAAGGGCAGGGTGAGGGGAAGGGCAGGGTGAGGGGAAGGGCAGGGTGAGGGGAAGGGCAGGGTGAGGGGAAGGGCGGTGTGAGATGAAGGGCAGTGTGAGGGGAAGGGCAGGGTGAGGGGAAGGGCAGGGTGAGGGGACGGGCCGGGTGAAGGGAGTGAGGGAAGGGTGAGGGGAAGGGCAGGGTGAGGAGGAAGGGCAGGGTGAGGGAGGAAGGGCAGGGTGAGGGGGAAGGGCAGGGTGAGGGGAAGGGCAGGGTGAGGGGAAGGGCAGGGTGTGAGGGGAAGGGCAGGGTGAGGATGAAGGGCAGGGTGAGGGGAAGGGCGGTGTGAGATGAAGGGCAGGGTGAGGGGAAGGGCAGCAGGGTGAGAGGGGAAGGGCAGGGTGAGGGGAAGGGCCGGGTGAGGGGAAGGGCGGGGTGAGATGAAGGGCAGGGTGAGGGGAAGGGCAGGGTGAGGGGAAGGGCAGGGTGAGGGGAAGGGCAGGGTGAGGGGAAGGGCAGGGTGAGGGGAAGGGCAGGGTGAGGGGAAGGGCAGGGTGAGGTGAAGGGCATGGTGAGGGGAAGGGTGTGTGGAGGGAGATGAAGGGCAGGGTGAGGGATGAAGGGCAGGGTGAGGGGAAGGGCAGGGTGAGGGGAAGGGCAGGGTGAGGGGAAGGGCAGGGTGAGGGGAAGGGCGGAGTGAGATGAAGGGCAGGGTGAGGGGAAGGGCAGGGTGAGGGGAAGGGCAGGGTGAGGGGAAGGGCAGGGTGAGGGGAAGGGCGGTGTGAGGGGAAGGGCAGGGTGAGGGGAAGGGCAGGGTGAGGGGAAGGGCAGGGTGAGGGGAAGGGAAGGGTGAGGGGAAGGGCAGGGTGAGGGGAAGGGCAGGGTGAGCAGGGTGAAGGGCTGGGTGAGGGGAAGGGCAGGGTGAGGGGAAGGGCAGGGTGAGGGGAAGGGCAGGGTGAGGGGAAGGGAAGGGTGAGGGGAAGGGCAGGGTGAGGGGAAGGGCAGGGTGAGGGGAAAGGGCAGGGCTGAGGGGATGGGCAGGGTGAGGGGAAGGGCAGGGTGAGAGGAAGGGCAGGGTGAGGGGAATGGCAGGGTGAGGGGAAAGGGTGAGAAGGTCAGGGTGAGGGGAAGGGCAGGGTGAGGGGAAGGGCAGGGTGAGGGGAAGGGCAGGGTGAGGGGAAGGGCAGGGTGAGGGGAAGGGCAGGGTGTGAGATGAAGGGCAGGGTGAGGAGAAGGGCAGGGTGAGGGGAAGGGCAGGGTGAGGGATGAAGGGCAGGGTGAGGGGAAGGGCGGAGTGAGATGAAGGGCAGGGTGAGGGGAAGGGCAGAAGGGTGAGGGGAAGGGCAGGGTGAGGGGAAGGGCAGGGTGAGGGGAAGGGCGGTGTGTGAGATGAAGGGCAGGGTGTGGGGAAGGGCAGGGTGAGGGGAAGGGCAGGGTGAGGGGAAGGGCAGGGTGAGGGGAAGGGCGGAGTGAGATGAAGGGCAGGGTGAGGGAAGGGCTGTGTGAGGGTAAGGGCAGGGTGAGGGGAAGGGCGGTGTGAGGGGAAGGGCAGGGTGAGGGGAAGGGCAGGGTGAGGGGAAGGGCAGGGTGAGGGGAAGGGAAGGGTGAGGGGAAGGGCAGGGTGAGGGGAAGGGCAGGGTGAGGGGAAGGGCAGGGGTGAGGGAAGGGCAGGGTGAGGGGAAGGTGTGGGGATGGGCTGGGTGTGGGGATGGGCTGGGTGAGGGGAAGGGAAGGGTGAGGGGAAGGGAAGGGTGAGGGGAAGGGCAGGGTGAGAGGAAGGGCAGGGTGAGGGGAAGGGCAGGGTGAGGGGAAGGGCAGGGTGAGGGGAAGGGCAGGGTGTGAGGGTGTAGGGCAGGGTGCGGGGAAGGGCAGGGTGAGGGGAAGGGCGGAGTGAGGGGAAGGGCAGGGTGAGGGGAAGGGCGGAGGAGAGGGGAAGGGCAGGGTGAGGGGAAGGGCAGGGTGAGGGGAAGGGCAGGGTGAGGGGAAGGGCAGGGTGAGGGGAAGGGCAGGGTGAGATGGGAAGGGCGGAGTGAATGGAAGGGAGGGGTGAGGGGTAGGGCAGGGTGAGGGGAAGGGCAGGGTGAGGGGAAGGGCAGGGTGAGGGGAAGGGGCAGGGTGAGAAGGGGAAGGGCAGGGTGAGAGGGAAGGGACAGGTGGGAGGGGAATGGGCAGGGTGAAGGGGCAGGTGAGGGGAAGGGCAAGGGTGAGGGGAATGGGCAGGGCAGAGGGGAGCAGTATGAGGGAGACGAGGGGGGAGGAGGAAGGGGAAGCAGGAGGGAGAGAGAGAGAGAGAGAGAGAGAGAGAGAGAGAGAGAGAGAGAGAGAGAGAGAGAGATAGAGAGAGAGAGAGAGAGAGAGAGAAGATACAGAGAGAGATAGAGAGATAGGGAGATGAGAGAGAGAGAGAGAGAGAATGAGAGAGATAGAGAGAGAGAGAGAGAGAGAGAGAGAGGTAGAGAGAGAGAGAGAGAGGATGAGAGAGATAGAGAGAGAGAGAGAGAGATAGAGAGAGAGAGAGAGAGAGAGAGATAGGAGAGATAGAGAAGAGAGAGGATGGGAGAGAGAGAGAGAGAGAGAGATAGCAAGAGAGGAGATGGGAGATGGGAGAGGGATGAGAGATAGATGGGAGAGAGAGAGAGGAGAGAGAGAGATAGAGAGAGAGAGAGAGAGATAGAGAGAGAGAGAGAGAGAGAGAGTGTGAGAGATGAGAGAGCGAGAGAGAGAGAGAGAGATAGAGAGAGAGAGAGAGAGAGAGAGAGAGAGAGAGAGAGAGAGAGAGATAGAGAGAGAGAGAGAGAGATAGAGAGAGAGAGAGAGAGAGAGAGAGAGAGAGAGAGAGAGAGAGAGAGAGAGAGAGAGAGAGAAAGAGGCAAATCGATATCTTGTTTCTTGGTAATGTTGTGTTTTAAACACTGGGACTTAATTACAAGGTGTGTGTGTGTATTCACCTATTTGTGGTTGCAGGGGTCGAGTCCTAGCTCTTGGTCCCGCCTCTTCACTGGTCGCTACTAGGTTACTCTCCCTGAACCATTAGCGTTATCATACCTCTGCTTAAAGCTATGTATGGATCCTGCCTCCACTACATCGCTTCCCAAACTATTCCACTTCCTGACCACTCTCTGGCTAAAGAAATACTTCCCAACATCGCTATGATTCATCTGTGTCTTCAGCTTCCAACTGTGTCCCCGTGTTGCTGTGTCCAATCTCTGGAACATCCTGTCTTTGTCCACCTTGTCAATTCCTCTCAGTATTTTGTATTTCGTTATCATGTCCCCCCTATCTCTCCTGTCCTCCAGTGTCGTCAGGTTGATTTCCCTTAACCTCTCCTCGTAGGACATACCTCTTAGCTCTGGGACTAGTCTTGTTGCAAACCTTTGCACTTTCTCTAGATTCTTTACGTACTTGGCTAGGTGTGGGTTCCAAACTGGTGCCGCATACTCCAATATGGGCCTAACGTACACGGTGTACAGGGTCCTGAACGATTCCTTATTAAGATGTCGGAATGCTGTTCTGAGGTTTGCCAGGCGCCCATATGCTGCAGCAGTTATTTGGTTGATGTGCGCTTCAGGAGATGTGCCTGGTGTTATACTCACCCCAAGATCTTTTTCCTTGAGTGAGGTTTGTAGTCTCTGGGCCCCCTAGGCCCTAGACCGTCTGCGGTCTTCTTTGCCATTCCCCAGTCTTCATGACTTTGCACTTGGTGGGGTTGAACTCCAGGAGCCATTTGCTAGACCAGGTCTGCATCCTGTCCAGATCCCTTTGTAGTTCTGCCTGGTCTTCGATCGAATGAATTCTTCTCATCAACTTCACGTCATCTGCAAACAGGGACACCTCAGAGTCTATTCCTTCCGTCATGTCATTCACAAATACCAGAAATAGCAATGACCCCTGTGGGACCCCGCTGGTCACAGGTGCCCACTCTGACACCTCGCCACGTACCATGACTCGCTGCTGTCTTCCTGACAAGTATTCCCTAATCCATTGTAGTGCCTTCCCTGTTATCCCTGCTTGGTCTCCAGTTTTTGCACTAATCTCTTGTGTGAAACTGTGTCAAACGCCTTCTTGCAGTCCAAGAAAATGCAATCCACCCACCCCTCTCTCTCTTGTCTTACCGCTGTCACCATGTCATAGAACTCCAGTAGGTTTGTGACACAGGATTTCCCGTTCCTGAAACCATGTTGGCTGCTGTTGATGAGATTATTCCTTTCTAGATGTTCCACCATTCTTCTCCTGACAATCTTTTCCATGATTTTGCATACTATACATGTCAGTGACACTGGTCTGTAGTTTAGTGCTTCATGTCTGTCTTCTTTTTTAAAGACTGGGACTACATTTGCTGTCTTCCATGCCTCAGGCAATCTCCCTGTTTCGATAGATGCATTGAATATTGTTGTTAGGGGTACACATAGGGCCTCTGCTCCCTCTCTCAGGAACCATGGGAAGATGTTATCTGGCCCCATTGCCTTTGAGGTGTCTAGCTCACTCAGAAGCCTCTTCACTTCTTCCTCGGTTGTGTGTACTGTGTCCAGCACATGGTGGTGTGCCCCACCTCTCCGTCTTTCTCGAGCCCCTTCTGTCTCCTCTGTGAACACTTCTTTGAATCTCTTGTTGAGTTCCTCACATACTTCACGGTCATTTCTTGTTGTCTCTCCTCCTTCCTTCCTTAGCCTGATTACCTGGTCCTTGACTGTTGTTTTCCTCCTGATGTCGCTGTACAACAGTTTCGGGTCAGATTTAGCTTTCGCTGCTATGCCGTTTTCATATTGTCGTTGGGCCTCCCTTCTTATCTGTGCATATTCGTTTCTGGCTCTACGACTGCTCTCCTTATTCTCCTGGGTCCTTTGCCTTCTACATTTCTTTCATTCCCTAGCACACTTTGTTTTTGCCTCCTTGCACCTTCGGGTGAACCATGGGCTCATCCTGGCTTTTTCATTATTCCTGTTACCCTTGGGTACAAACCTCTCCTCATCCTCCTTGCACATGGTTGTTACATATTCCATCATCTCATTAACTGGCTTCCCTGCCAGTTCTCTGTCCCACTGAACCCCGTTCAGGAAGTTCCTCATTCCCGTGTAGTCCCCTTTCTTGTAGTTTGACTTCATTCGTCCTGGCCTTCCTGCTTCGCCCTCCACTTGTAGCTCTACTGTGTATTCGAAGCATAAAACCACATGATCGCTGGCCCCAAGAGGTCTTTCGTATGTGATGTCTTCAATATCTGCACTACTGTCTTCCTGGTTCATCCTCTCCTCTCTCTCTTGTACATGAAGTTTTCCAGTACCACCTCCATCATCTTAGCCCTCCATGTATCTTGGCCCCCATGTGGCTCGAAGTTCTCCCAATCGATCTCCTTGTGGTTAAAGTCGCCCATGATCAGGAGCTTTGCCCTGCATGCATGAGCTCTTCTGGCCACTGCAGCCAGTGTGTCAACCGTCGTTCTATTGCTCTCATCATTCTCTTGCCTTGGCCTCCTGCTGTTCTGTGGTGGGTTATACATCACTGCAATTACCACTTTGGGACCTCCAGAGTGAAGTGTTCCCGCTATGTAATCACTTTCTTCTCCGCTGTCTCCTCTCTCCAGCTCATCAAAATTCCATCGGTTTTTGATCAGCAACGCCACTCCTCCACCCCCCCCTGTTCCCTCTGTCTTTCCTCAGGATCTGGTATCCCGTTGGAAAGATGGCATCTGTTATCATACATGTAAGCTTGGTTTCTGTGAGAGCTATGACGTCCGGTGATGCCTCTGACTCTTTCATGCCACTCCTCCCACTTATTTGTTATTCCATCAGCGTTTGTGTACCATACCTTCAGTTTCCTTTCCAACTCTGTGGTTTGTGGGGCCTGTGAGGGTGGGAGACCTGGTGGCATACTGTGGGATTCTATAGCTGGGTGTTGGGTGGAAGTTGTTTGTATGGATTGTAGTGTGTGTTGGGATGGTGTGATGGGTTGTGGGGTTCTGAGGATAGTTCTGTGTGTGCTTGACCTTGTGTGTGTGTGTATGTGTGTGTGTGTGTGTGTGTGTGTGTGTGTGTGTGTGTGTGTATGTGTGTGTGTGTGTGTGTGTGTGTGTGTGTGTGTGTGTGTATGTGTGAATGTGTGTGTGTATGTGTGTGTGTGTGTTTGTGTGTATGTGTGTATGTGTGTGTGTGTGTGTGTGTGTGTATGTGTGTGTGTGTGTGTGTGTGTGTGTGTATGTGTGTGTGTGTGTGTGTGTGTGTGTGTGTGTGTGTGTGTGTGTGTGTGTGTGTGTGTGTACTCACCTATTTGTACTCACCTATTTGTGGTTGCAGGGGTCGAGTCATAGCTCCTGGCCCCGCCTCTTCACTGATTGCTACTAGGTCCTCTCTCTCCCTGCTCCATGAGCTTTATCATACCTCGCCTTAAAACTATGTATGGTTCCCGCCTCCACTACTTCACTTTCTAGACTATTCCACGACTTGACTACTCTATGACTGAAGAAATACTTCCTAACATCCCTTTGATTCATCTGAGTCTTCAACTTCCAATTGTGACCTCTTGTGTATGTGTCCCATCTCTGGAACATCCTGTCTTTGTCCACTGTGTCTATTCTGTGCAGTATTTTATATGTTGTTATCATGTCTCCCCTGACCCTCCTGGCCTCCAGTGTCGTCAGGCCGATTTCCCTCAACCTTTCTTCGTACGACAATCCCCGTAGCTCTGGGACTAGTCTTGTTGCAAACCTTTGCACTTTCTCTAATTTCTTGACGTGCTTGACTAGGTGTGGATTCCAAACTGGTGCTGCATACTCCAGTATGGGCCTGACGTAAATGGTATACAGTGTCTTGAACGACTCCTTATTGAGGTATCGGAACGCTATCCGTAGGTTTGCCAGACGCCCATATGCTGCAGCAGTTATCTGATTGATGTGCGCCTCAGGAGATATGCTCGGTATTATACTCACCCCAAGATCCTTTTTCCTTGAGTGAGGTTTGCAGTCTTTGGCCACCTAGACTATACTACGTCTGCGGTCTTTGCCCTTCCCGATCTTCATGACTCTGCATTTGGCAGGATTAAACTCAAAGAGCCAGTTTCTGGACCAGGCTTGTCGCCTGTCCAGGTCTCTTTGTAGTCCTGCCTGATCCTTTACCGATTTAATTCTTCTCATTAACTTCACATCATCTGCAAACAAGGACACTTCTGAGTCTATCCCTTCCGTTATGTCATTCACATATACCAAGAACAGCACAGGTCCTAGGACTGACCCCTGTGGAAGCCCGCTTGTCACAGGCGCCCACTCTGACACCTCGTCGCGTACCATGACTCGTTGTTGCCTCCCTGTCAGGTATTCTCTGATCTATTGCAGTGCCCTTACTGTTATGTGTCTGATCCTCTAGATGGCTGGGTGAGTGCGTGTGAGTGGGCGTGGGTGGTTGGGTGGGTGTCGGTGGGTGGGTGTGCGTGGGTGGATGTGGGTGGGTGTGGGTGGGTGTGGGTGGATGTGGGTATGTGTGCAGGTGGAGTTGGATGTGGAGGTGGAGAGACGTGGAGGTTGAGGGATGTGGAGGTGGAGAGACTTGGAGGTTGAGGGAGGTGGAGGTGGAGAGACGTGGAGGTTGAGGGAGGTGGAGGTGGAGGTGCGAGTCAGGGTTCGGTACAAACATTATATCCTGGAGTTGTATGAAGGAACTCTATCAGTATTTATCCCGTAACTAAGATCGTCCATGACTGGCAACACTGTGTTGCAACAATAATTATCCTACTGATCCTTGACTGGCAACACTGTGTTGCAACAATAATTATCCTACTAATCCTTGACTAGCAACACTGTGCTGCAACAATAATTATCCTACTAATCCTTGACTAGCAACACTGTGTTGCAACAATAATTATCCTACTGATCCTTGACTGGCAACACTGTGTTGCAACAATAATTATCCTACTAATCCTTGACTAGCAACACTGTGTTGCAACAATAATTATCCTACTGATCCTTGACTAGCAACACTGTGTTGCAACAATAATTATCCTACTGATCCTTGACTGGCAACACTGTGTTGCAACAATAATTATCCTACTGATCCTTGACTAGCAACACTGTGTTGCAACAATAATTATCCTACTGATCCTTGACTAGCAACACTGTGTTGCAACAATAATTATCCTACTGATCCTTGACTAGCAACACTGTGTTGCAACAATAATTATCCTACTGATCCTTGACTAGCAACACTGTGTTGCAACAACAATTATCCTACTGATCCTTGACTAGCAACACTGTGTTGCAACAATAATTATCCTACTGATCCTTGACTAGCAACACTGTGTTGCAACAATAATTATCCTACTGATCCTTGACTAGCAACACTGTGTTGCAACAATAATTATCCTACTGATCCTTGACTAGCAACACTGTGTTGCAACAATAATTATCCTACTAATCCTTGACTGGCAACACTGTGTTGCAACAATAATTATCCTACTAATCCTTGACTAGCAACACTGTGTTGCAACAATAATTATCCTACTAATTCTTGTAGAAGATCCGGGTAATAATTTAATTTTCACTAGGAAAGAATATCCGCCGAATATAAACTAACCATAATTAACTATAACCTGTATAATCACAACACTGTTCTTATCTTCGTTAATTATATGCAAAGTACCTTAAGTACCTTAATATTGTTGGTATAATTATGTTAATTTATTGTAACTCTAAGTCGCAGAAATAAATTTAAATGGGAGTTATAAACACTTAATTTCAGTGGAAATATTATATATGAATAATGACGGATTATGTGATTTTTAATTATAGCCAATAATAATGGTTATAAATGAGTAATTTTAACAGGAGTGGACCGGTAAGTGGAAGGTCTCGGTCAGATGACCAGAAGCTCCAAAGGCGCGTCATCATGTGATTAAGACCCGCCTCAGGAAACACTTGTCCTATTTCCTGACGAACCTGACCTAACCTAACCTATGACTTTTAAAATAATTAATATCTCAAGAAAACGCATAAGAATATCTCTTCTCCGTCAGAAACAATGAGAAGGGATAATGAGCATCACTCAGAGCTTTCCTTAGTAGGCCAGATATTGGCTCATTACTAATAATTCAATCTAAGACCTATTGTAATTTTACTGGGAAATATACCCCATCAGGTGTATATACCCTCACCTGAGCCTCACTGTCTACATGTACCTGTTATTGTGTGTAGTAACCTACTTATTCCCTAAATTTGCAGCGTCTGCCATATTGTTTGGTCCTGTCTTTTGTAAATCCATAAATAAGTATGACAAATGGATTTTTGGTTTTACCAAAGTATTGTTCACTTGTACGTTGGATTGCGTGCAGCCAGCAGTAACAGCCTGGTTGATCGGGCTGTGATCCACCAGGAGGCCTGGTCACAGACCGGGCCGCGGGGGCGTTGACCTCCGGAACTCTCTCCAGGTAAACTCCAGGTATGTCTGACCCTGGATATGTTCACTGACAAAATAGACACACCAGAAATGTCAGAAAAACAAATACCACCAAAGAGAGCACAAATAATTCAGTTTTGCAGTGGTACTCTGAATAAACTAAGAGTCTCCTCAAACTCTGGTTCTCAAAGAATTTTGAAACTTAACCAAGCAACAAGAGGACAGATATATGTGTACTCAGGGCTGGACCAGGGACCAGACTGCTTGACTCTGTCAACCTGACATGACGATGGATGACGTGACAGGGACCAGACTGCTTGACTCTGTCAACCTGACATGACGATGGATGACGTGACAGGGACCAGACTGCTTGACTCTGTCAACCTGACATGACGATGGATGACGTGACAGGGACCAGACTGCTTGACTCTGTCAACCTGACATGACGATGGATGACGTGACAGGGACCAGACTGCTTGACTCTGTCAACCTGACATTACGATGGATGACGTGACAGGGACCAGACTGCTCGACTCTGTCAACCTGACATGACGATGGATGACGTGACAGGGACCAGACTGCTTGACTCTGTCAACCTGACATGACGATGGATGACGTGACAGGGACCAGACTGCTTGACTCTGTCAACCTGACATGACGATGGATGACGTGACAGGGACCAGACTGCTTGACTCTGTCAACCTGACATGACGATGGATGACGTGACAGGGACCAGACTGCTTGACTCTGTCAACCTGACATGACGATGGATGACGTGACAGGGACCAGACTGCTTGACTCTGTCAACCTGACATGACGATGGATGACGTGACAGGGACCAGACTGCTTGACTCTGTCAACCTGACATGACGATGGATGACGTGACAGGGACCAGACTGCTTGACTCTGTCAACCTGACATGACGATGGATGACGTGACAGGGACCAGACTGCTTGACTCTGTCAACCTGACATGACGATGGATGACGTGACAGGGACCAGACTGCTCGACTCTGTCAACCTGACATTACGATGGATGACGTGACAGGGACCAGACTGCTTGACTCTGTCAACCTGACATGACGATGGATGACGTGACAGGGACCAGACTGCTTGACTCTGTCAACCTGACGTGACGATGGATGACGTGACGTCATCCACTTTTAGCTAGACGTTAAGCTAGTTAGCAGTAACTGACCTGATGGTTTCCGTAATTAGGTTTTCTTCTCTTCACATCATGCAAGAAACAGATCCTACCTATTTACACTTCTAATAATAATAATAGCAATACCAGAAATAATAATTATAGTAACAGAAATAATAATTATAGTAACAGAAATAATAATTATAGTAACAGAAATAATAATTACAGTAACAGAAATAATAATTACAGTAACAGAAATAATAACTATAGTAACAGAAATAATAATTATAGTAACAGAAATAATAATTACAGTAACAGAAATAATAATTACAGTAACAGAAATAATAACTATAGTAACAGAAATAATAATTATAGTAACAGAAATAATAATTACAGTAACAGAAATAATAATTACAGTAACAGAAATAATAACTACAGTACCATGGTAACTGCAGTTACGGATAATAATATAAAGCTGAATATCATCATTTTAGTTATTAGTAAGAATCACATTTTCTGACCGTAACTAAATATTATATTGTGACCTATTTCCATCGTGCTACAGTGGAGGTGGAGGGAGATGGGGTGGAGGGAAGTGGAAATGGATGTGGAGGGGGGGAGGTGGAGGGAGATGGGGTGGAGGGAAGTGGAGATGGATGTGGAGGGGGGGAGGTGGAGGGAGATGGGGTGGAGGGAAGTGGAAATGGATGTGGAGGGGGGGAGGTGGAGGGAGATGGGGTGGAGGGAAGTGGAAATGGATGTGGAGGGGGGGAGGTGGAGGGAGATGGGGTGGAGGGAAGTGGAAATGGATGTGGATGGGGGAAGGTGGAGGGAGGGATAGACTGAAGTGCCAAGTGAGACAACAGTAGAAGTTAGGAGGTGAGAGGGATACAAGAGAGGGATATATATATACGGTATTTAAAGTGTAGCGTAATTTTAGTTATGGCAGTTGACAGTTGCTGTTGCAGTAGACAAGTGATTATGGTAGTTAGTGGGTAGTTATGGTCGTTAGTGTGCAGTTATGGTAGTTAGTGGGTAGTATGGTAGTTAAGGCATACCTTAGAGTTATTAACTGCTTGACGTTAGCTAATTAGTTTAGGGAGACTTTATATAGTGTCACTGCTGCAAGACTGTCATCCTAGTGAGGGAACTGTCACTGTCTGCTGCAAGACTGTCATCCTAGTGAGGGAACTGTCACTGTCTGCTGTAAGACTGTCATCCTAGTGAGGGAACTGTCACTGTCTGCTGCAAGACTGTCATCCTAGTGAGGGAACTGTCACTGTCTGCTGCAAGACTGTCATCCTAGTGAGGGAACTGTCACTGTCTGCTGCAAGACTGTCATCCTAGTGAGGGAACTGTCACTGTCTGCTGCAAGACTGTCATCCTAGTGAGGGAACTGTCCCTGTCTGCTGCAAGACTGTCATCCTAGTGAGGGAACTGTCACTGTCTGCTGCAAGACTGTCATCCTAGTGAGAGAACTGTCACTGTCTGCTGAAAGACTGTCATCCTAGTGAGGGAACTGTCACTGTCTGCTGCAAGACTGTCATCCTAGTGAGGGAACTGTCACTGTCTGCTGCAAGACTGTCATCCTAGTGAGGGAACTGTCACTGTCTGCTGCAAGACTGTCATCCTAGTGAGGGAACTGTCCCTGTCTGCTGCAAGACTGTCATCCTAGTGAGGGAACTGTCACTGTCTGCTGCAAGACTGTCATCCCAGTGAGAGAACTGTCACTGTCTGCTGCAAGACTGTCATCCCAGTGAGAGAACTGTCACTGTCTGCTGCAAGACTGTCATCCCAGTGAGAGAACTGTCACTGTCTGCTGCAAGACTGTCATCCCAGTGAGAGAACTGTCACTGTCTGCTGCAAGACTGTCATCCCAGTGAGAGAACTGTCACTGTCTGCTGCAAGACTGTCATCCCAGACTGTCTGCTGGTGTCTTAGTCTCAGAGTGAGGGATGTTGTAAGTGGTATAAAATACGGACAAGTTGAAGAATAAGGCACATCTGCAACTGTCCGGTGTCTTCACTGATGTAACTTTTCGCCTACGCAGTAGCCTTCTTCAGTCAAATTCAGAGGCAGCAGTATTCGAGAAATTAAAAGTATTTGAGGTGGTCAGTCCCTCAGCCTGGAGTTCAGTTCCATGGTCTGGACCGATGTCTCCAGGCTGAGGGACTGACCCCCTCAAATGATTGATCTCCAAGGTTAATGGACTGATTACATCATCTTTATTTCACTATTACTCCTGCTTCTGTATTTGACTGAAGAAATTTCATGAAAAAAGCTACCCAACTGCTGCCCCTGTGTCTTAATCTTCAGAGTGTGGGATCCGTCCCACCTTAACTGTATAAAGAATCTCCCGGATGATGACTTGAGAACCTCAACTACGTCTCCTGAGAGACGCAGAATGAGAGGCGATATTACTGATGTATATAAGTGGACGATGGGGGATAAACAAAGACAATATCAATTAATTACTGAGGATATCGAACCAAGAACCAGAAATAACGGACAGTGACAGTTCTCTCACTGGGATGACAGTCTTGAAGCAGACAGTGACAGTTTTCTCACTGGGATGACAGTCTTGCAGCAGACAGTGATAGTTCCCTCACTGGGATGACAGTCTTGAAGCAGACAGTGACAGTTCTCTCACTGGGATGACAGTCTTGCAGCAGACAGTGACAGTTCTCTCACTGGGATGACAGTCTTGCAGCAGACAGTGACAGTTCTCTCACTGGAATGACAGTCTTGCAGCAGACAGTGATAGTTCCCTCACTAGGATGACAGTCTTGCAGCAGACAGTGACAGTTCTCTCACTGGGATGACAGTCTTGCAGCAGACAGTGACAGTTCTCTCACTGGAATGACAGTCTTGCAGCAGACAGTGACAGTTCTCTCACTGGAATGACAGTCTTGCAGCAGACAGTGATAGTTCCCTCACTGGGATGACAGTCTTGCAGCAGACAGTGACAGTTCCCTCACTGGGATGACAGTCTTGCAGCAGACAGTGATAGTTCCCTCACTGGGATGACAGTCTTGCAGCAGACAGTGATAGTTCTCTCACTGGGATGACAGTCTTGCAGCAGACAGCAGAGTTGTGGATGTGTGGAACAATCTGTCGACTAGGGTGATCGAGGCTAAGACCTTTGGTAGTTTTAAGAAGAGACTGGACAAATATATGAGCCAAAATAGCTGGGTACTAAGCAAATATTTGGGTGGTTTGGGGGAGAGGCTTGACAAATACATGGTTGGGAATGAGTGGCTCTGAAGAACGTCTTGCATAGACCAGTAGGCCTGCTGCAGTGCTCCTCCATCCTTATATATGTTTACCTCTTAAGGCTAATGGCCATGTGCCATTAACATGGCAAAAGGGAAGATAATGGAGGACCCAGGATGCACCCTTGAGGGGATCCCTCTGTGGTAGACAGCGGTTCCGACACCCTAGAACAAATCTGTTACTCAGACATCATCCGTCTATGAACTTGAACGTGTCAGGGACACGTACAAACAGTCTGGTGGGTCGGACATCCTCGACGAGTGCACAGTGAGAGCAACAACAGCCAGGGTGCACCCATCCACGGTGCACTGCTGAACAAAGAGGGGAAAAAAAATTGAAACCAATTCAACGCGGTGATCAGCTGACTGTTGGCGTCAAACATCAGCTGACTCCACCTGAGGAAAGCGTAAACAACGGTTAATTGAACGCAAACAAACGTATTTTACTCAGTTAACTATAAGTGGGAATAGCGTAGAACTACGCTGGTAGCTGTGTTGGGCTACGCTGGTAGCTGTGTTGGGCTACGCTGGTAGCTGTGTTGGGCTACGCTGGTAGCTGTGTTGGGCTACGCTCGTAGCTGTGTTGGGCTACGCTCGTAGCTGTGTTGGGCTACGCTCGTAGCTGTGTTGGGCTACGCTGGTAGCTGTGTTGGGCTACGCTGGTAGCTGTGTTGGGCTACGTTGGTAGCTGTGTTGGGCTACGCTCGTAGCTGTGTTGGGCTACACTCGTAGCTGTGTTGGGCTATGCTGGTAGCTGTGTTGGGCTACACTCGTAGCTGTGTTGGGCTACACTCGTAGCTGTGTTGGGCTACGCTGGTAGCTGTGTTGGGCTACGCTGGTAGCTGTGTTGGGCTACATTCGTAGCTGTGTTGGGCTACGCTGGTAGCTGAACACCATTAATTAAGGTCTTGGGATGAAGTGAGGTGTAGAAATTGGAGACGTGTCGACATGTGGGCGGGGCCCACTAGTACTCAAGTTGATATCGTGATTGTAGTCCAGGGAGATTTGTATCGTGCTGAAAAGGTCAAGATATCTTACTTAAAGTTCAAGGGACTGGCTATCGTTCTGGAGGAAGCTATTGTGATTACACTTTAGAGAGAGAGTTATCGTTTTGAAGAGGTCGAGATATCGTACCTATGCATTAGGGAAAGTAGCTATCGTGCTAGAGAGGTCAAGATATCGTACCTATGCATTAGGGAAAGTGGATATCGTGCTAGAGAGGTCAAGATATCGTACCTATGCATTAGGGAAAGTAGATGTCGTGCTAGAGAGGTCAAGATATCGTACCTATGCATTAGGGGAAGTAGCTATCGTGCTAGAGAGGTCAAGATATCGTACCTATGCATTAGGGAAAGTAGCTATCGTGCTAGAGAGGTCAAGATATCGTACCTATGCATTAGGGGAAGTAGCTATCGTGCTAGAGAGGTCAAGATATCGTACCTATGCATTAGGGGAAGTAGCTATCGTGCTAGAGAGGTCAAGATATCGTACCTATGCATTAGGGGAAGTAGCTATCGTGCTAGAGAGGTTAAGATATCGTACCTATGCATTAGGGAAAGTAGCTATCGTGCTAGAGAGGTTAAGATATCGTACCTATGCATTAGGGAAAGTAGCTATCGTGCTAGAGAGGTCAAGATATCGTACCTATGCATTAGGGGAAGTAGCTATCGTGCTAGAGAGGTCAAGATATCGTACCTATGCATTAGGGAAAGTAGCTATCGTGCTAGAGAGGTCAAGATATCGTACCTATGCATTAGAGGAAGTAGCTATCGTGCTAGAGAGGTCAAGATATCGTACCTATGCATTAGGGAAAGTAGCTATCGTGCTAGAGAGGTCAAGATATCGTACCTATGCATTAGGGGAAGTAGCTATCGTGCTAGAGAGGTCAAGATATCGTACCTATGCATTAGGGGAAGTAGCTATCGTGCTAGAGAGGTCAAGATATCGTACCTATGCATTAGGGGAAGTAGCTATCGTGCTAGAGAGGTTAAGATATCGTACCTATGCATTAGGGAAAGTAGCTATCGTGCTAGAGAGGTTAAGATATCGTACCTATGCACTAGGAAAGGGGTCGTACTTTCCAGAGTTTCTCAGCTCAGAATTAATACAGGGAATAATTCTGATACAATCTACGTCCTCGCTGTATACAAGTGTATTTACACGATACATTCCCCATGTATACGTAAAAAATACACAATTTTAAGTATACCTGAGTATAATTTTCACACCTTGGGAATCGTACTGGAGTATAATCTGCTGGAGTCCCTGTGGAGAACACAGTCGTACCTTAACGTGGTTGTTGTTGGTAGCATTGGTGGTGGTTGTTGGTGATTGTTGTTGTTGGTAGCAGTGGTGGTGGTTGTTGTTGGTGATTGTTGTTGGTGATTGTTGTTGTTGTTGTTGTTGGTAGCAGTGGTGGTGGTTGTTGGTGATTGTTGTTGTTGGTAGAAGTGGTGGTGATTGTTGTTGTTGTTGGTAGCAGTGGTGCTGGTTGTTTGTGATTGTTGTTGTTGTTGCTAGTAGCAGTGGTGGTGGTTGTTGCTGGTGATTGTTGTTGTTGGTAGCAGTGGTGCTGGTTGTTGTTGGTGATTGTTGTTGTTGGTAACAATGGTGGCGGTTGTTGTTGGTGATTGTTGTTATTGGTAGCAGTGGTGGTGATTGTTGTTGGTGATTGTTGTTGTTGTTGTTGTTGGTAGCAGTGGTGGTGGTTGTTGGTGATTGTTGTTGTTGGTAGAAGTGGTGGTGATTGTTGTTGTTGTTGGTAGCAGTGGTGCTGGTTGTTTGTGATTGTTGTTGTTGTTGCTAGTAGCAGTGGTGGTGGTTGTTGCTGGTGATTGTTGTTGTTGGTAGCAGTGGTGCTGGTTGTTGTTGGTGATTGTTGTTGTTGGTAACAATGGTGGCGGTTGTTGTTGGTGATTGTTGTTATTGGTAGCAGTGGTGGTGATTGTTGTTGGTGATTGTTGTTGTTGGTAACAGTGGTGGCGGTTGTTGTTGGTGATTGTTGTTGTTGGTAACAGTGGTGGCGGTTGTTGTTGGTGATTGTTGTTGTTGTTGTTGGTAGCAGTGGTGGTGGTGGTTATTGTTGGTAGTAGTGGCGGTGGTGGTCGTTGTTGGTGATTGTTGTTGTTGTTGTTGGTGTGTTACGGTTCGAATCTTAATGTTTATCCAGGTTAGTGCACTCCGTAACAACACACTTCATAGAATGAGAGGATATGGTTCCAATCTTAGAAATGTAAGGCACAAATAATAGTTACTCAGTCTTTTCTGGTTTCTTTTTATTTAAAAGTTTAAATACTTTAGATATTCATAAATATCTATTAAATATCACTGTCAAACTTTCCTTCACACAAGGAAACTCTTAAATAGAACGTACATCATAGACCCCCTCTGGAGACTGTCAATATGGTCACTACACTTGATAATGATCAGAGGAATATTACTGCTTCCTCAATAGTAACATTACTTGTGTGCAAGTACATATATTGAGAATTAACACTTTCACTGAGTAACTCCCTGGCATAAGGAATATATCACAAAGTTGTAAGCTTGACACTGGTCGTCACATCGTAACCTGAAGGTAACAGTATATAATTGTCGGCAGACTTCACTTGACAATAAACCACAAGCTGGTTCAGGAGTTTCTATAACACAATTCTCTATCCAAGTGAGAATAAGGCGGAGTACTAGGAGGGTAGCTCAGTCAATGTACACTGAGTCAGCAGAGAGAGTGAACTGCCATATACAGTTAATCCCTTCATGACATCAACTCGTCAAAAGGGGAAGAGGGTAGAGCGGTGCGAACTACCTACCAATGGACATACCTTCTTATAAACCTTAGCCAGGTGTACCTACCTAACACATTACTCAACATTATATAAATATATACATCATACCCGGGTATATTCCTAAATCAGATAATATTATAAACTAGTGGAATCTTTAATTTAGCTAATATTAAAGAAACCCCGAGTATAATATTAAGTGGATAATACATATAAATTAATCCCATTATGACCTTGGTCATAACATGGTGATTGTTGCTGTTGTTGGTAGCAGTGGTGGTGGTTGTTGGTAATAGTAGTTGTGGTGTTGGTGGTAGTAATGGTGGTTATAGTTGTGATAGATTTAGTGGGTTGTTGATGGTTGCCATGGAGAGAGAGAGAGAGAGAGAGAGAGAGAGAGAGAGAGAGAGAGAGAGAGAGAGAGAGAGAGAGAGAGAGAGAGAGAGAGAGAGAGAGAGAGAGAGAGAGAGAGAGAGAGAGTGAGAGAAAGAGAGGGAGAGAAAGAGAGGAAGAGAAAGCAGTGATCAATAAAGCTGTGGTGGCTGGCAAATGTTGCAACATACCCTCACGGAAAAGTGTTGCAGCATACCCACACGGGCGTGTTGCAGCATATCAGCACGGGCAAGTGTTGCAACATACCCACACGGGCGTGTTGCAACATACCCACACGGGCAAGTGTTGCAACATACCCACATAGACAAGTGTTGCAACATACCCTCACGGGCAAGAGTTGCAACGTACCTACACGGGCAAGAGTTGCAACGTACCTACACGGGCAAGTGTTGCATCATACCCACACGGGCAAGTGTTGCAACATACCCACATAGATAAGTGTTGCAGCATATACCCACACGGGCAAGTGTTGCAACATACTCACATAGACAAGTGCTACAACATACCCTGGGGTATTACCAGCTGAACAAACACTGCCCCAGCTGGTGACCTCTCAGCTACAGTTAACAGTGCTACAAGCACTGTTAACTAACAGTCACAGTTATCATTCAATAAGAGTAAATTAATCAACGTAATAGCTAGTATAATTATATTCCTTAAAGAACAAGAAGCCACAGTAACCCGCACATAGGAGACAGAAACTTACCCGACGTTTCGGTTCAACTTGGACCATTTACAAGTCACATTAATATATTCATTATAAACGTGTGTAAGCACTGCCAACCCAAGCCAACTCAGCAGTGAACAGGGAACACCACTCAGTAAACTACGAATACTAATGTCAACAGAGTCTGCTTGGATGGTGTGTGGACCTGAACACAGTAATCAAACCATCCTGCCAACTCTCATCTCATAAGTCAGAATGCCACAGCTTACCTAGTAGTCACCAGACGATCTAGGGCTGTATATTGCCACTAGATGGCTCTGGTCACCTTACACCTGGCAAAGATGATCAAAGAACTGTTGCTTTGTCTCGCTGGAACTGAATAAAACTACAAATTGTGTGTTGGGTGTACCCAAGACTCGGAACACTGGATGGCCATTACAACACTAGTGTTGTCAAGAAGTCACTTTGTAAGTAAGAGGTTACAGTGGCATTTAACTAGCCAAGAAGAACGTCTTTTAGACCACTACTCACCCCACCTGACACTGCTTATAAATTACAAAGTCACACTATCCTGTGTCATCTCCACTGAAAACACTACCCTAGAGGGAGACAGTGGAGAGTAGTTTCAAAAGGGTCTAAGCAAAAAATCCCACATCCTTAAAATTAGCAATAACATCAGAGAGAACATCAGGTACAGTGTTGTGCTTCCCTGACGATGAGTTAACGTGTAAACTGCAGTATTGCAGATGACACTGTCAACATTCTTCTTCTGCATAATACTGACGATGGTCGGGGGAGGGAAGGAAAGGAATATTTATGGTCATTATACATGTATCGTGTGAGGAGGAAGGAGACGGAAATTATGTGAAATTTGTAGATTACATTACAGCCAATGATTGTGTTATAACCCTAAGTCTATGTTGATGTGTGTTGCATCAGTTTAGTTGAGAAGACAAGTGAACAACACCATCCTCCCAAGTCTTGGTGATGCTGCACGAACTCCTCTCTCAGCAGCATCAGCCCGGAAACTGCATAATATAGCGGCATTAGAACAGCGGCCGGATCAACCATCTTTTCTTTTTAAAGAGGATTAATGAGAGCTGATCAATTTAACGTTGTGGCTAGTAAGGACGAATTAATGGGGTTGCAATAACTCAATAATTACATCAGTATTGTGGATAAAATCCAACCATCCTCAGAAATCTTTGGACTTGCCAAGTATGGGCCAGTAGGCCTGCTACAGTGCTCCTCTTTTCTTATGTTCTTATGTATCATAAAGACGTAAAGAACACACTATAATGGGCACCAGTTGATAACCTGAGAGTCTCTGTATTGACTGAATAATCAGCACGACAGTCTTGTGGTATAATAGCTGTCTTTCCTCGCAAGACAGCTATTATATCACTATGCAGAGTGACACTGCTGGTGGCTGGCTGCCCGTCTTGTGTAACAACTGTTTTGTAGCTGAATCATTACCTTTGCGGATGCCACTGTGTAGTGAAGTCAGAGATGAGAAGAGAGAGTGTACTACTGCTGGCAGTGATGGACACTAGTGAAGTCAGGGAACACGTACTTACCTATTTGTGGTTGTAGGGGTCGAGTCGTAGCTCCTGTCCCGCTACTTTGATGGTACTGGGTTTGAAGGGAACTTGTACTAGGTTTAAAGGGAGCTTGTACTGGGTTTGAAGGGAACTTGTACTGGATTTGAAGGGAACTTATACTGGGTTTGAAGGGAACTTATACTGGGTTTGAAGGGAACTTGTACTGAGTTTGAAGGGAACTTGTACTGAGTTTGAAGGGAACTTGTACTGAGTTTGAAGGGAACTTGTACTGAGTTTGAAGGGAACTTGTACTGAGTTTGAAGGGAACTTGTACTGAGTTTGAAGGGAACTTGTACTGGGTTTGAAGGGAACTTGTACTGAGTTTGAAGGGAACTTGTACTGGGTTTGAAGGGAACTTATACTGAGTTTGAAGGGAACTTGTACTGGGTTTGAAGGGAACTTGTACTGAGTTTGAAGGGAACTTGTACTGGGTTTGAAGGGAACTTGTACTGAGTTTGAAGGGAACTTGTACTGGGTTTGAAGGGAACTTGTACTGGGTTTGAAGGGAGCTTGTACTGGGTTTGAAGGGAACTTATACTGGGTTTGAAGGGAACTTATACTGGGTTTGAAGAGAACTTGTACTGAGTTTGAAGGGAGCTTGTACTGGGTTTGAAGGGAACTTATACTGGGTTTGAAGGGAACTTATACTGGGTTTGAAGAGAACTTGTACTGAGTTTGAAGGGAGCTTGTACTGGGTTTGAAGGGAACTTATACTGGGTTTGAAGGGAACTTATACTGGGTTTGAAGGGAACTTGAACTGGGTTTGAAGGGAACTTGTACTGAGTTTGAAGGGAACTTGTACTGAGTTTGAAGGGAACTTGTACTGAGTTTGAAGGGAACTTGTACTGAGTTTGAAGGGAGCTTGTACTGAGTTTGAAGGGAACTTGTACTGAGTTTGAAGGGAACTTGTACTGAGTTTGAAGGGAACTTGTACTGAGTTTGAAGGGAACTTGTACTGGGTTTGAAGGGAACTTATACTGGGTTTGAAGGGAACTTATACTGGGTTTGAAGGGAACTTGAACTGGGTTTGAAGGGAACTTGTACTGAGTTTGAAGGGAACTTGTACTGGGTTTGAAGGGAACTTATACTGGGTTTGAAGGGAACTTATACTGGGTTTGAAGGGAACTTATACTGGGTTTGAAGGGAACTTGTACTGGGTTTGAAGGGAACTTATACTGGGTTTGAAGGGAACTTGTACTGAGTTTGAAGGGAACTTATACTGGGTTTGAAGGGAACTTGTACTGAGTTTGAAGGGAACTTATACTGGGTTTGAAGGGAACTTGTACTGAGTTTGAAGGGAACTTGTACTGGGTTTGAAGGGAACTTGTACTGGGTTTGAAGGGAACTTGTACTGGGTTTGAAGGGAACTTGTACTGAGTTTGAAGGGAACTTGTAATATATATATATATATATATATATATATATATATATATATATATATATATATATATATATATATATATATATATATATATATATATATATAAATGATCAAAACCACTCGTTCGTGGTTACAATAATATATATTTATATATATACACGTGTGTGTACTCACCTAGTTGAGGTTGCGGGGGTCGAGTCCGAGCTCCTGGCCCCGCCTCTTCACTGGTCGCTACTAGGTCACTCTCCCTGAACCGTGAGCTTTATCATACCTCTGCTTAAAGCTATGTATGGATTCTGCCTCCACTACATCGCTTCCCAAACTATTCCACTTACTGACTACTCTGTGGCTGAAGAAATACTTCCTAACATCCCTGTGATTCATCTGTGTCTTCAACTTCCAACTGTGTCCCCTTGTTACTGTGTCCAATCTCTGGAACATCCTGTCTTTGTCCACCTTGTCAATTCCTCTCAGTATTTTGTAAGTCGTTATCATGTCCCCCCTATCTCTCCTGTCCGCCAGTGTCGTCAGGTTGATTTCCCTTAACCTCTCCTTGTAGGACATACCTCTTAGCTGTGGGACTAGTCTTGTTGCAAACCTTTGCACTTTCTCTAGTTTCTTTACGTGCTTGGCTAGGTGTGGGTTCCAAACTGGTGCCGCATACTCCAATATGGGCCTAACGTACACGGTGTACAGGGTCCTGAATGATTCCTTATTCAGATTTCGGAATGCTGTTCTGAGGTTTGCTAGGCTCCCATATGCTGCAGCAGTTATTTGGTTGATGTGCGCTTCAGGAGATGTGCCTGGTGTTATACTCACCCCAAGATCTTTTTCCTTGAGTGAGGTTTGTAGTCTCTGAGCCCCTAGACTGTACTCCGTCTGCGGTCTTCTTTGCCCTTCCCCAATCTTCATGACTTTGCACTTGGTGGGGTTGAACTCCAGGAGCCAATTGCTGGACCAGGTCTGCAGCCTGTCCAGATCCCTTTGTAGTTCTGCCTGGTCTTCGATCGAGTGAATTCTTCTCATCAACTTCACGTCATCTGCAAACAGGGACACCTCAGAGTCTATTCCTTCCGTCATGTCGTTCACAAATACCAAAAACAGCACTGGTCCTAGGACTGACCCCTGCGGGACCCCGCTGGTCACAGGTGCCCACTCTGACATCTCGCCACAATTGAATGTAGTTACGTTTTTGAAAATGGCGTCTAAGACAAAATCGTCTAAAACAAACTGAAGAACATATGGGAAAAATAGAGTTACGTTCCTCGGACCCCTCAATAATGGCCAGCAATATACTTTTAGGTCTCCTTAGTGTCAAAATATTAAAAATAATAATGTAATTGTAGCTGGTTGTCATGATGTATTATATTTAATACAACACCTGAAGCTATGAATGTTACAGAAACATTATTTATCACATGGTGGTTGCTGGTTACTGGTGATGTTAATGATTCTGAACAGTGGAAGAGGACTAGTGTGGTCCTACTGGGATGAGGTGGAAGGTTGTGGATTGTTTGTTAAGGTGGATGGTTGAGGCCTTGGCACGAAAGTGGATGGTTGTAATGGAGTATTCAGAAATTTCGTAGTGTGTATTGGTCTCTTTTACTCTGCAATACTTTATACAGCTCATGTAAAGCATCACGAGCTACTCTAGGCCCCAGAAGGACAAACTCACTGTGCCTGTGAATGGTTCTTGTTCGAGAAATGTGTGATGAGAATGGTAAGGCACTGCGTACCTTGTTCCAAGGTTCGTAGGTTCAAGTCTCCTTCGGCCAGAGACCAGTGTTTGTGTATGTTTCGCCTGCTCTTGCGAATTCCTTGCATTGTTAAAATCTCTAGTAAGGCTGATGCATGCAGGGGATGAGATGAAAAGCTGTAAGCCTTCTCCCTGAAAGCTGGCTGCCTTGGATCAAACATGTAGCGCAAGCTAGACGCCAAGGTATTGTCCAGTGTGGTGAGAATGGTAAGGCACTGTGTACCATATATCTATCTATCTATCTATATATATATTTATATATATATATATATATATATATAAGTATACACGATATGATGTAGGGCGAAATGACAGTAGTTTGTTGGATTATGTATTGGTAGATAAAAGACTGTTGAGTAGACTTCAGGATGTACATGTTTATAGAGGGGCCACAGATATATCAGATCACTTTCTAGTTGTAGCTACACTGAGAGTAAAAGGTAGATGGGATACAAGGAGAATAGAAGCATCAGGGAAGAGAGAGGTGAAGGTTTATAAACTAAAAGAGGAGGCAGTTAGGGTAAGATATAAACAGCTATTGGAGGATAGATGGGCTAATGAGAGCATAGGCAATGGGGTCGAAGAGGTATGGGGTAGGTTTAAAAATGTAGTGTTAGAGTGTTCAGCAGAAGTTTGTGGTTACAGGAAAGTGGGTGCAGGAGGGAAGAGGAGCGATTGGTGGAATGATGATGTAAAGAGAGTAGTAAGGGAGAAAAAGTTAGCATATGAGAAGTTTTTACAAAGTAGAAGTGATGCAAGGAGGGAAGAGTATATGGAGAAAAAGAGAGAAGTTAAGAGAGTGGTGAAGCAATGTAAAAAGAGAGCAAATGAGAGAGTGGGTGAGATGTTATCAACAAATTTTGTTGAAAATAAGAAAAAGTTTTGGAGTGAGATTAACAAGTTAAGAAAGCCTAGAGAACAAATGGATTTGTCAGTTAAAAATAGGAGAGGAGAGTTATTAAATGGAGAGGTAGAGGTATTGGGAAGATGGAAGGAATATTTTGAGGAATTGTTAAATGTTGATGAAGATAGGGAAGCTGTGATTTCGTGTATAGGGCAAGGAGGAATAACATCTTGTAGGAGTGAGGAAGAGCCAGTTGTGAGTGTGGGGGAAGTTCGTGAGGCAGTAGGTAAAATGAAAGGGGGTAAGGCAGCCGGGATTGATGGGATAAAGATAGAAATGTTAAAAGCAGGTGGGGATATAGTTTTGGAGTGGTTGGTGCAATTATTTAATAAATGTATGGAAGAGGGTAAGGTACCTAGGGATTGGCAGAGAGCATGCATAGTTCCTTTGTATAAAGGCAAAGGGGATAAAAGAGAGTGCAAAAATTATAGGGGGATAAGTCTGTTGAGTGTACCTGGTAAAGTGTATGGTAGAGTTATAATTGAAAGAATTAAGAGTAAGACGGAGAATAGGATAGCAGATGAACAAGGAGGCTTTAGGAAAGGTAGGGGGTGTGTGGACCAGGTGTTTACAGTGAAACATATAAGTGAACAGTATTTAGATAAGGCTAAAGAGGTCTTTGTGGCATTTATGGATTTGGAAAAGGCGTATGACAGGGTGGATAGGGGGGCAATGTGGCAGATGTTGCAAGTGTATGGTGTAGGAGGTAGGTTACTGAAAGCAGTGAAGAGTTTTTACGAGGATAGTGAGGCTCAAGTTAGAGTATGTAGGAAAGAGGGAAATTTTTTCCCAGTAAAAGTAGGCCTTAGACAAGGATGTGTGATGTCACCGTGGTTGTTTAATATATTTATAGATGGGGTTGTAAGAGAAGTAAATGCGAGGGTCTTGGCAAGAGGCGTGGAGTTAAAAGATAAAGAATCACACACAAAGTGGGAGTTGTCACAGCTGCTCTTTGCCGATGACACTGTGCTCTTGGGAGATTCTGAAGAGAAGTTGCAGAGATTGGTGGATGAATTTGGTAGGGTGTGCAAAAGAAGAAAATTAAAGGTGAATACAGGAAAGAGTAAGGTTATGAGGATAACAAAAAGATTAGGTGATGAAAGATTGAATATCAGATTGGAGGGAGAGAGTATGGAGGAGGTGAACGTATTCAGATATTTGGGAGTGGACGTGTCAGCGGATGGGTCTATGAAAGATGAGGTGAATCATAGAATTGATGAGGGAAAAAGAGTGAGTGGTGCACTTAGGAGTCTGTGGAGACAAAGAACTTTGTCCTTGGAGGCAAAGAGGGGAATGTATGAGAGTATAGTTTTACCAACGCTCTTATATGGGTGTGAAGCGTGGGTGATGAATGTTGCAGCGAGGAGAAGGCTGGAGGCAGTGGAGATGTCATGTCTGAGGGCAATGTGTGGTGTGAATATAATGCAGAGAATTCGTAGTTTGGAAGTTAGGAGGAGGTGCGGGATTACCAAAACTGTTGTCCAGAGGGCTGAGGAAGGGTTGTTGAGGTGGTTCGGACATGTAGAGAGAATGGAGCGAAACAGAATGACTTCAAGAGTGTATCAGTCTGTAGTGGAAGGAAGGCGGGGTAGGGGTCGGCCTAGGAAGGGTTGGAGGGAGGGGGTAAAGGAGGTTTTGTGTGCGAGGGGCTTGGACTTCCAGCAGGCATGCGTGAGCGTGTTTGATAGGAGTGAATGGAGACAAATGGTTTTTAATACTTGACGTGCTGTTGGAGTGTGAGCAAAGTAACATTTATGAAGGGATTCAGGGAAACCGGCAGGCCGGACTTGAGTCCTGGAGATGGGAAGTACAGTGCCTGCACTCTGAAGGAGGGGTGTTAATGTTGCAGTTTAAAAACTGTAGTGTAAAGCACCCTTCTGGCAAGACAGTGATGGAGTGAATGATGGTGAAAGTTTTTCTTTTTCGGGCCACCCTGCCTTGGTGGGAATCGGCCGGTGTGATAATAAAAAAAAATAATAAAAAAATATATATATAATTGTATATATATATATATGTATATATATATGTATATATATAATGTATATATATACATATATAAATAAATATATATATATATATATATATATAAATATATAAATATATATATATATATATATGGTTGGGGATTTCAATGCTAAAGTGGGTAAAAATGTTATGGAGGGAGCAGTAGGTAAATTTGGGGTGCCAGGGGTAAATGTAAATGGGGAGCCTTTAATTGAGCTATGTGTAGAAAGAAATTTGGTAATAAGTAATACATATTTTATGAAAAAGAGGATAAATAAATATACAAGGTATGATGTAGCACGTAATGAAAGTAGTTTGTTAGATTATGTATTGGTGGATAAAAGGTTGATGGGTAGGCTCCAGGATGTACATGTTTATAGAGGGGCAACTGATATATCTGATCATTATTTAGTTGTAGCTACAGTTAGAGTAAGAGGTAGATGGGAAAAGAGGAAGGTGGCAACAACAAGTAAGAGGGAGGTGAAAGTGTATAAACTAAGGGAGGAGGAAGTTGGGGTGAGATATAAGCGACTATTGGCAGAAAGGTGGGCTAGTGCAAAGATGAGTAGTGGGGGGGTTGAAGAGGGTTGGAATAGTTTTAAAAATGCAGTATTAGAATGTGGGGCAGAAGTTTGTGGTTATAGGAGGGTGGGGGCAGGAGAAAAGAGGAGTGATTGGTGGAATGATGAAGTATAGGGTGTGATAAAAGAGAAAAAGGTAGCTTATGAGAGGTTTTTACAAAGCAGAAGTGTTATAAGAAGAGCAGAGTATATGGAGAGTAAAAGAAAGGTAAAGAGAGTGGTGAGAGAGTGCAAAAGGAGAGCAGATGAAAGAGTGGGAGAGGCACTGTCAAGAAATTTTAATGAAAATAAGAAAAAATTTTGGAGTGAGTTAAACAAGTTAAGAAAGCCTAGGGAAAGTATGGATTTGTCAGTTAAAAACAGAGTAGGGGAGTTAGTAGATGGGGAGATGGAGGTATTAGGTAGATGGCGAGAATATTTTGAGGAACTTTTAAATGTTGAGGAAGAAAGGGAGACGGTAATTTCATACACTGGTCAGGGAGGTATACCATCTTTTAGGAGTGAAGAAGAGCAGAATGTAAGTGTGGTGGAGGTACGTGAGGCATTACGTAGAATGAAAGGGGGTAAAGCAGCTGGAACTGATGGGATCATGACAGAAATGTTAAAAGCAGGGGGGGATATAGTGTTGGAGTGGTTGGTACTTTTGTTTAATAAATGTATGAAAGAGGGGAAGGTACCTAGGGATTGGCGGAGAGCATGTATAGTCCCTTTATATAAAGGGAAAGGGGACAAAAGAGATTGTAAAAATTATAGAGGAATAAGTTTACTGAGTATACCAGGAAAAGTATATGGTAGAGTTATAATTGAAAGAATTAGAGGTAAGACAGAATGTAGAATTGCGGATGAGCAAGGAGGCTTCAGAGTGGGTAGGGGATGTGTAGATCAAGTGTTTACATTGAAGCATATATGTGAACAGTATTTAGATAAAGGTAGGGAAGTTTTTATTGCATTTATGGATTTAGAAAAGGCATATGATAGAGTGGATAGAGGAGCAATGTGGCAGATGTTGCAAGTTTATGGAATAGGTGGTAAGTTACTAAATGCTGTAAAGAGCTTTTATGAGGATAGTGAGGCTCAGGTTAGGGTGTGTAGAAGAGAGGGAGAATACTTCCCGGTAAAAGTAGGTCTTAGACAGGGATGTGTAATGTCACCATGGTTGTTTAATATATTTATAGATGGGGTTGTAAAAGAAGTAAATGCTAGGGTGTTCGGGAGAGGGGTGGGATTAAATTATGGGGAATCAAATTCAAAATGGGAATTGACACAGTTACTTTTTGCAGATGATACTGTGCTTATGGGAGATTCTAAAGAAAAATTGCAAAGGTTAGTGGATGAGTTTGAGAATGTGTGTAAAGGTAGAAAGTTGAAAGTTAACATAGAAAAGAGTAAGGTGATGAGGGTATCAAATGATTTAGATAAAGAAAAATTGGATATCAAATTGGGGAGGAGGAGTATGGAAGAAGTGAATGTTTTCAGATACTTGGGAGTTGACGTGTCGGCGGATAGATTTATGAAGGATGAGGTTAATCATAGAATTGATGAGGGAAAAAAGGTGAGTGGTGCGTTGAGGTATATGTGGAGTCAAAAAACGTTATCTATGGAGGCAAAGAAGGGAATGTATGAAAGTATAGTAGTACCAACACTCTTATATGGGTGTGAAGCTTGGGTGGTAAATGCAGCAGCGAGGAGACGGTTGGAAGCAGTGGAGATGTCCTGTTTAAGGGCAATGTGTGGTGTAAATATTATGCAGAAAATTCGGAGTGTGGAAATTAGGAGAAGGTGTGGAGTTAATAAAAACATTAGTCAGAGGGCAGAAGAGGGGTTGTTGAGGTGGTTTGGTCATTTAGAGAGAATGGATCAAAGTAGAATGACATGGAAAGCATATAAATCTATAGGGGAAGGAAAGAGGGGTAGGGGTCGTCCTCGAAAGGGTTGGAAAGAGGGGGTAAAGGAGGTTTTGTGGGCGAGGGGCTTGGACTTCCAGCAAGCGTGCATGAGCGTGTTAGATAGGAGTGAATGGAGACGAATGATACTTGGGAGCTGACGATCTGTTGGAGTGTGAGCAGGGTAATATTTAGTGAAGGGATTCAGGGAAACCGGTTATTTTCATATAGTCGGACTTGAGTCCTGGAAATGGGAAGTACAATGCCTGCACTTTAAAGGAGGGGTTTGGAATATTGGCAGTTTGGAGGGATATGTTGTGTATCTTTATATGTGTATGCTTCTAAACTGTTATATTCTGAGCACCTCTGCAAAAGCAGTGATAGTGTGTGAGTGTGGTGAAAGTGTTGAATGATGATGAAAGCATTTTCTTTTTGGGGATTTTCTTTCTTTTTTTTTTGGTCACCCTGCCTCGGTGGGAGACGACCGACTTGTTGAAAAAAAAAAATATATATATATATATTTATAAATCTGCATATGTATAATCTTTCTATTTTCACTATCTATCCCTTTCTTGTTCTTCCTCTCTTCTTCGTCCTCCTCCTCCTCCTCCCCCCACCTTCCCCCTCCCCCAGCTCTGATCACCTCCACACTCTCACAGGTTCATCCCCCACCTTTCTGGCTCTATTGCACCAAATTCATGTCATTCCTGAGTGTGTGTGTGTGTGTGTGTGTGTGTGTGTGTGTGTGTGTGTGTGTGTGTGTGTGTGTGTGTGTGTGTGTGTGTGTGTGTGTGTATGTGTGTGTGTGTGTGTGTGTGTGTACTCACCTAGTTGTACTCACCTAGTTGAGGTTGCAGGGGTCGAGTCCGAGCTCCTGGCCCCGCCTCTTCACTGGTCGCTACTAGGTCACTCTCCCTGTACCATGAGCTTTATCATACCTCTGCTTAAAGCTATGTATGGATCCTGCCTCCACTACATCGCTTCCCAAACTATTCCACTTACTGACTACTCTGTGGCTGAAGAAATACTTCCTAACATCCCTGTGATTCATCTGAGTCTTCAACTTCCAACTGTGTCCCCTTGTTACTGTGTCCAATCTCTGGAACATCCTGTACTCACCTAATTGTTTTCACCTAATTGTGGTTGCAGGGGTCGAGTTTCAGCTCCTGGCCCCGCCTCTTCACTGATCGCTACTAGGTCCTCTCCCTCTCTGCTTCCTGAGCTTTGTCATACCTCTTCTTAAAACTATGTATGGTTCCTGCCTCCACTACTTCACTTGCTAGGCTATTCCACTTCCTGACGACTCTATGACTGAAGAAATACTTCCTAACGTCCCTGTGACTCGTCTGTGTGTGTGTGTGTGTGTGTACTCACCTATTTGTGGTTGCAGGGGTCGAGTCCTAGCTCCTGGCCCCGCCTCTTCACCGGTTGCTACTAGACCCTCTCTCTCCCCGCTCCATGAGCTTTATCAAACCTCGTCTTAAAACTGTGTATGGTTCCTGCCTCCACTACGTCATTTTCTAGGCTATTCCACTGCCTTACAACTCTATGTGTGTGTGTGTGTGTGTGTTTGTGTGTATGTGTATGTGTGTGTGGGGGGTGTATGTGTGTGTGTGTGTGTGTGTGTGTGTGTGTGTGTGTGTATGTGTGTAGCTGTGTACTCACCTAATTGTGAAAGTTAGACTCGTGTGCAACATCTGTCCCTTCCATCATATCATTCACACATACAAGAAACAGCAGCGGATTAAGAACTGACCCTTGTGGAACGCCACTCAACATATACACCCACTCTGGCACCTTGTCTCGGACTGACACACGTTTCCTTCTTGTCAGGTATTCCCTGATCCACTGCAGTAATTTTCCTTGTATTCCTACCTGCTCCTCTAGCTTTTCAACCAGTCTCTTGTGTGGAACTGTATCGAAAGCCTTCTTACAGTCCAAGAAGATGCAGTCTACCCATCCCGCTCGCCTGTCTTACTTCTGTCACCTTGTCATAGAACTCCAATAGGTTCGTGATGCAGGATTCCCTTCCCCTGAAGCCGTGCTGGTTGTCATGTATTAGTCCATTCCATTGTAGGTGCTCCACCACTCTTTTCCTAACAATCTTCTCCATAACTTTACATACAATACATGTCAGTGACACAGGTCTGTAGTTTAGTGCAGCCTGTCTGTCTCGTTTCTTAAAAATCGGGACTACGTTTGCTGTCTTTCACACCTCAGGCAGTTGCTCTGTTCCGATAGATTTATTGAAGATTGCCGATATCGACACTCAGTTCCTCTGCTCCCTTTTTCAGCACCCACGGGAGATGTTATGGGGACCCACTGCCTTCGAGGTACATAGTTCAACTAGCAGTTTCTTCACCTTCTCCTTGGTTATGTGCAGTGCCCAGCACTTGCTGGCGTACCCTTCTACTTCGGTTTCCTGGAAGCCTCTCTGTCTCCATTGTGAATACTTCCCCGAATCTTGAGCTGAGCTCTTCGCATTCTTCCTGGCCTTTCTTTGTCATATCCTCTCCTTCCTTCCTCATCCTGATTATTGCTTTCCTCCTGATGTGATGTATAACAACTTTGGATCAGATTTGATTTTTAATGTTATGTCATTCTCGTATTGACTCTGGGCCTCTCTTATCCATGCAAATTCATTTCTGGCTCATCGACTCAACTCCGTTTTTTTGGGCCATTTCCCTTCTATAATTTTTCCGTACTCTAGCACACTTGTCTTTGGCCTCTCCACACCTCTTGGTAAGCTATGGACTCTGGTCTTCCCGTTGTTTCTGTTGCCCCTCGGTACGCACTTCTCTACTGTCTCCCTGCACTTTGTGTTCACATGTTACATCATTTCGTTTACTGTCATTCCCTTTTGCTCACTTACCCACCGCACCTCATGTAGGAATTGTTTCATTCATACTTGTGTAGTTCCATTTTTTTGGAAGTTTGGTTTCTCCCGTCCTTCTCGTGCTGCTTCATTCTCCATTGTTAACTATTATACATTCGAAATCAAGAGCACGTGATCACTAGCGCCTAGGAGCCTATCGTGCTTCATATCTTCTATGACTGAACTGCTGAAGGTGATTACGAGGTCTAGCCTTGCTGGTTCATTATCTCCTTTCTTTCTGGTTGTGTTCTTAACATGTTGGTGCATAACGTTTTCTAGTACAACCTTCCAGCAAGTTGGTTCTCCACGTCGCTGGTCCCCCATGTGGCTCCAGATTCTCCCAGTTTCCTTAAGGTTGAAATCTTCCATGATGAGTAAATTTGCCCTGCTCATGTTTGTCCTTCTGGTAATGTCAGCTAGTGTGTCCACTATCACTGTTGCTCTCGTCATATTCATGTCTTGGCCTCCTGTTGTTCGGTAGTGGGTTGTATATGACTGCTAACATCACTGTGTGTGTGTGTGTGTGTGTGTGTGTGTGTGTGTGTGTGTGTGTGTGTGTGTGTGTGTGTGTGTGTGTTTGTGTGTGTTTGTGTGTTGTGTTCTGAAGAACATCACTTCGTCTAAGACCAGACATTCCCAGAATAACTCGAGTCCGGAACATGTTCATACAGCATAACAACATTGATGTTCCTAGCTTGTAAATGTGATGTAGGTAACAGCACTTACCTTGTAAATAAAAGTAGGCATTCTTAACTCCTAAACACCCTTGTGTAACAGAGAGAGCGAGAGAGAGAGAGAGAGAGAGAGAGAGAGAGAGAGAGAGAGAGAGAGAGAGAGAGAGAGAGAGAGAGAGAGAGAGAGAGAGAGAGAGAGAGAGAGTGGGAACAAGAGAGGGAGAAAGAGAGAACGAAAGAGAAATAAAGCCAGGCAGAAAGAGCGAGACAGTAAGAAACGGATAAAGAAACATAGGCAAAAAGAAAGAGAAAAGAAGTGAGAGAGAGTTCATTAAAACTTAACGAAGTGCATACAAGATGATTTGTGATTTACAGAATGTGGCAGTAATGGCGTTGCGTCCTCCAGCGTAATGGCGTAAACGATTTACATTATACTTTTTTTACATAATACCATCAGAGATTTTCGTTCCTCTTTACATAATTCCACAATAGTGACTTTGTTTTATTTATTCTGTTTTATGAAGAGGGATAATAAAATGGCGGCTCAGGTTAACCTCAGTGTTGACTCTCCGTGTTAACCTCAGTGTTGACTCTCCGTGTTAACCTCAGTGTTGACTCTCCGTGTTAACCTCAGTGTTGACTCTCCGTGTTAACCTCAGTGTTGACTCTCCGTGTTAACCTCAGTGTTGACTCTCCGTGTTAACCTCAGTGTTGACTACGTCCTGCTCCACTTCTGGTCAGTGTGACTGTAAATGGTCCAAGTTGGACCGAAATGTCGTCGTAAGCTTCTCTCTTCTATGTGCGGGTTGTTTGTGTATGTATGTATGTATGTATCTATATGTACATTAATATATATATATATATATATATATATATATATATATATATATATATATATATATATATATATATATATATATATATATATATATATATAATATATATATTAGTGTGTGTGTGTGTATGTGTGTGTGTGTACTCACCTAGTTGAGGTTGCGGTGGTTGAGTCCGAGCTCCTGGCCCCGCCTCTTCACTGGTCGCTACTAGGTCACTCTCCCTGAACCGTGAGCTTTATCATACCTCTGCTTAATGCTATGTATGGATCCTGCCTCCACTACATCGCTTCCCAAACTATTCCACTTCCTGACTACTCTGAGGCTGAAGAAATACTTCCTAACATCCCTGTGATTCATCTGTGTCTTCAGCTTCCAACTGTGTCCCCTTGTTACTGTGTCCAATCTCTGGAACATCCTGTCTTTGTCCACCTTGTCAATTTCTCTCAGTATTTTGTATGTCGTTATCATGTCCCCCCTATCTCTCCTGTCCTCCAGTGTCGTCAGGTTGATTTCCCTTAACCTCTCCTCGTAGGACATACCTCTTAGCTCTGGGACTAGTCTTGTTGCAAACCTTTGCACTTTCTCTAGTTTCTTTACGTGCTTGGCTAGGTGTGGGTTCCAAACTGGTGCCGCATACTCCAATATGGGCCTAACGTATACGGTGTACAGGTGTGTGTGTGTGTGTGTGTGTGTGTGTGTGTGTGTGTGTGTGTGTGTGTGTGTGTGTGTGTGTGTGTGTGTGTGTGTGTACTCACCTAGTTGTACTCACCTAGTTGAGGTTGCGGGGGTCGAGTCCGAGCTCCTGGCCCCGCCTCTTCACTGATCGCTACTAGGTCACTCTCCCTGAGCCGTGAGCTTTATCATACCTCTGCTTAAAGCTATGTATGGATCCTGCCTCCACTACATCGCTTCCCAAACTATTCCACTTCCTGACTACTCTGAGGCTGAAGAAATACTTCCTAACATCCCTGTGATTCATCTGTGTCTTCAGCTTCCAACTGTGTCCCCTTGTTACTGTGTCCAATCTCTGGAACATCCTGTCTTTGTCCACCTTGTCAATTCCTCTCAGTATTTTGTATGTCGTTATCATGTCCCCCGTATCTCTCCTGTCCTCCAGTGTCGTCAGGTTGATTTCCCTTAACCTCTCCTCGTAGGACATACCTCTTAGCTCTGGGACTAGTCTTGTTGCAAACCTTTTATTACAAAAAAAGTGATTTTAAAGATGGTAGTTTTACTCATTTTGTAATAAAGAGTTCGGGATACATAAATACACGTTAAAATAAATGAATCTTTAATATAATAAATCAATCTTTGGTCTAGAGGTATTTGAACTAATAAACATCTGATAATATATACATGTTACAATAATAAATTATAATTAGCATTTTACTAAAATAATAATTCGTGACCCTACACAGGTACAACTTCCTTGACACTACTGTCTCACTATATATATATATATATATATATATATATATATATATATATATATATATATATATATATATATATATATATATATATATATATATATATATCTATGCTAAAATAATAAATTAAGTAACATTTAAAATAATAAATTACAATCAACTGCGTTTCTCACGACAGTTATCCGAGTTGTGACGCTCTTTCTCCACCGTGTCACTTGACACCCATTTCTCAGTGTAATACACACACTTTCGCAACCGTGTCACACTTGACACCCTTGTCTCTGCGTCACACTACCCGCATAGCGTCTTTGTCGAGGCCAGTCACATGACACTATTCAATGTACACTACAACCTGACCATCTTCAGTGTCACACGACACCCTTTTCTTCTCAGTGTTCCACTACGGTCCTGTAGCATATCTCAGTGTTCCACTCCATCATACTTCCCTAAGTGTCACACTACGGTCCTAGCCCAGTTCAGTGTAACACTCCAACCTTTTCTTCATGTAATGTCCCACTAAAACAGCATCAGTTGACTCCGGCTCACAGTTGACCAGCGTAGGCGGTGAGTCCGCAGACATCACCGGTAGTCCTGTAAATACTCTCTAAGGCCGGTAGAAGTACACCGTAAGATGGTCTGGTGAGTACTATCTACCGCCTTCAAGACCAGTTGACACACCGCAAGGAGGTTCAGTTAATCCTGCTTGCCGAACACCATGCTGCAAGCTCACTGAATGCGGCCGTTAAGTAACTGAGGCCAACAGGCTCAGTGAGCTGCGGTGAGCGCTTCCTCTACTGCCAGTAGATGTGTACGATTAGGTGTTTTGGTAACTACTGCGTAGATGCGTACCATGAGGTGTTCAGGTACTTACTGCTCTAAGGCCAGTAGATGTGTACCGTGAGGTGTTCAGGTACTTACTGCTCTAAGGCCAGTAGATGTGTACCGTGAGGTGTTCAGGTACTTACTGCTCTAAGGCCAGTAGATGTGTACCGTGAGGTGTTCAGGTACTTATTGCTCTAAGGCCAGTAGATGTGTACCGTGAGGTGTTCAGGTACTTACTGCTCTAAGGCCAGTAGATGTGTACCGTGAGGTGTTCAGGTACTTACTGCTCTAAGGCCAGTAGATGTGTACCGTGAGGTGTTCAGGTACTTATTGCTCTAAGGCCAGTAGATGTGTACCGTGAGGTGTTCAGGTACTTACTGCTCTAAGGCCAGTAGATGTGTACCGTGAGGTGTCAGGTACTTACTGCTCTAAGGCCAGTAGATGTGTACCGTGAGGTGTTCAGGTACTTACTGCTCTAAGGCCAGTAGATGTGTACCGTGAGGTGTCAGGTACTTACTGCTCTAAGGCCAGTAGATGTGTACCGTGAGGTGTTCAGGTACTTACTGCTCTAAGGCCAGTAGATGTGTACCGTGAGGTGTTCAGGTACTTACTGCTCTAAGGCCAGTAGATGTGTACCGTGAGGTGTTCAGGTACTTACTGCTCTAAGGCCGGCTCAGCAGTCCCCACATTGGGTTTGATGACGTACCCAGTGGTACTGCCGGCCGGCAGGTTAACCATTTAACTACTAGTTTGGTAGGGGGCCGCAACGCTTTTGCACTTTCTCTAGTTTCTTTACGTGCTTGGCTAGGTGTGGGTTCCAAACTGGTGCCACATACTCCAATATGGGCCTAACGTACACGGTGTACAGGGTCCTGAACGATTCCTTATTCAGATTTCGGAATGCTGTTCTGAGGTTTGCCAGGCGCCCATATGCTGCAGCAGTTATTTGGTTGATGTGCGCTTCAGGAGATGTGCCTGGTGTTATACTCACCCCAAGATCTTTTTCCTTGAATGAGGTTTGTAGTCTCTGGCCCTCTAGACTGTACTCCGTCTGTGGTCTTCTTTGCCCTTCCCCAATCTTCATGACTTTGCACTTGGTGGGATTGAACTCCAGGAGCCAATTGCTGGACCAGGTCTGCAGCCTGTCCAGATCCCTTTGTAGTTCTGCCTGGTCTTCGATCGAATGAATTCTTCTCATCAACTTCACGTCATCTGCAAACAGGGACACCTCAGAGTCTATTCCTTCCGTCATGTCGTTCACAAATACCAGAAACAGCACTGGTCCTAGGACTGACCTCTGTGGGACCCCGCTGGTCACAGGTGCCCACTCTGACACCTCGCCACGTACCATGACTCGCTGCTGTCTTCCTGACAAGTATTCCCTGATCCATTGTAGTGCCTTCCCTGTTATCCCTGCTTGGTCCTCCAGTTTTTGCACTAATCTCTTGTGTGGTACTGCGTCAAACGCCTTCTTGCAGTCCAAGAAAATGCAATCCACCCACCCCTCTCTCTCTTGTCTTACTGCTGTCACCTTGTCATAAAACTCCAGTAGGTTTGTGACAGGATTTCCCGTCCCTGAAACCATGTTGGCTGCTGTTGATGAGATCATTCCTTTCTAGGTGTTCCACCACTCTTCTGATAATCTTCTCCATGACTTTGCATACTATACATGTCAGTGACACTGGTGTGTGTGTGTGTGTGTGTGTGTGTGTGTGTGTGTGTGTGTGTGTGTGTGTGTGTGTGTGTGTGTGTGTGTGTGTGTGTGTGTGTGTGTGTGTGTATGTGTGTGTGTGTTTGTGTGTGTGTGTGTGTTGCAACCCCTGAATGGTTGCAATGATTATGTATATATATAATTATTACTTTTTCATTTAATTTTATGTTGCTTATATTTGCGATAATAGCTAAATCGTAAATGTATTGCTTTATATTGTTATTTGATGTAGTTTCCTTTGTTAGGTAGGATGTTACATATTATGTGCTCAGTTCAAGTCTTGATTGTCTAACTACTGTAATTATCGCTGTTTGCTCGTTATATTGCCGGCTTCTTGCTGGGCGACTGCTGTCCACAGAGCTATCACGTGATAGTGGGGGGAGGGGTGTCCTCACCTCGCCTGAAATATTCAGTCTGCTCTAGACTCGTTGGTGGTCGGACAGATTATCTGTCTTATTATTCTTGTTAATTCTGTAGAACTCTGTTCACAGAACATTGTATAGACTTAGTGATTTTCGACGTTGTACTGAGGTTGTGTGTCTCATAGACACTCTGAGTAACTCAGGTCCTGAACTATAGCTTATGACCTAATTTGTACTGGTATCTGTGTATTATCACAGTCTGGGATTTTCTTATGCTGAACTTAGATTCAGTAGTATGGGAGTTTTGTGACTTTTGTGGAGGATCTGCTGATGGTCCCTACTTAGTGTCGTTATATTATCTCCTTGTTCCTGATTCTGTGTCGCAGTTGCTTGTTGTATTGCTATTGGGCTTTAGCATTCTTTTTGTTGTTCAAGCAGACTGTTCTGGTTGCCAGTCGGTCAAGAAGTTAGTTTATTTGAGGACTTTGTCAGTCACTTGTTTAAGTCTAGTCGAGTCGCGAGACATAACGAACTACTTAGAGCACTTACACACTTACATACTTACTTGTACATATTTGTAATATCTTATTAAATGTTAATGTACCTGACGGTACTTAAGAATTATAAATGTGATATGTGCTTTCAGCACAATAATATTGTACCCGAGAGATGTGATATTATTTTGATTACTGTGATTAATTTAATTTAATTTGATAATATACCTCTAGACTTAATAAATTTATTAAATTTTAATTTCTCTAGTTAGTAGCCTACCAGTTGTAATCCTGAAGCACTATTGAATTATACTGAATTCTAATGGATAATTGGACCAGGATACTGACTAATTGTTACGAAAACCCAGTAACAGGCTGGATGCTAGAAGGGCAGTCCTTTCTAGTATTACCTGGAGATCTCTAAGCTTTTAGAATCGCGTTTTTTGTAACAGTGTGTATGTGTGTGTGTGTGTGTGTGTGTGTGTGTGTGTGTGTGTGTGTGTGTGTGTGTGTATTTGTGTGTGTGTGTGTGTGTGTGTGTGTGTGTGTGTGTGTGTGTGTGTGTGTGTGTGTGTATGTGTGTGTGTGTGTGTGTTTGTGTGTGTGTGTGTATGTGTGTGTGTGTGTGTTTGTGTGTGTGTGTGTATGTGTGTGTGTGTGTGTTTGTGTGTGTGTGTGTGTGTGTGTGTACTCACCTAGTTGTACTCACCTAGTTGAGGTTGCGGGGGTCGAGTCCGAGCTCCTGGCCCCGCCTCTTCACTGATCGCTACTAGGTCACTCTCCCTGAGCCGTGAGCTTTATCATACCTCTGCTTAAAGCTATGTATGGATCCTGCCTCCACTACATCGCTTCCCAAACTATTCCACTTACTGACTACTCTGTGGCTGAAGAAATACTTCCTAACATCCCTGTGATTCATCTGTGTCTTCAGCTTCCAACTGTGTCCCCTTGTTACTGTGTCCAATCTCTGGAACATCCTGTCTTTGTCCACCTTGTCAATTCCTCTCAGTATTTTGTATTTCGTTATCATGTCCCACCTATCTCTCCTGTCCTCCAGTGTCGTCAGGTTGATTTCCCTTAACCTCTCCTCGTAGGACATACCTCTTAGCTCTGGGACTAGTCTTGTTGCAAACCTTTGCACTTTCTCTAGTTTCTTTACGTGCTTGGCTAGGTGTGGGTTCCAAACTGGTGCCGCATACTCCAATATGGGCCAAACTTACACGGTGTACAGGGTCCTGAATGATTCCTTATTAAGATGTCGGAATGCTGTTCTGAGGTTTGCTAGGCGCCCATATGCTGCAGCAGTTATTTGGTTGATGTGCGCTTCAGATGTGCCTGGTGTTATACTCACCCCAAGATCTTTTTCCTTGAGTGAGGTTTGTAGTCTCTG
>NC_091317.1:31574857-31579857 GCF_038502225.1 Cherax quadricarinatus | reverse complement strand
CAAGCTGGCAATCAATGTTCCACGGAGCAAGTAAAGTAAGTCAAGTCCCAGGAGAAAGTTGTTGACGTCTCCTGAGAAGGTGACTGTGACTCCTCACTCCCAGGGGCCTGGTCATGGTCCGGGCCGCGGGACGCTCACCCCCTGAATATCCTCCAGGTATAAGATGCAGGGAGAGAGATAGACAGAGAGAGAAAGAGAGAGAGAGGAATAATTATGTGTGATGTGATAGTAGTAACGCAGAAATCAAGAAGGAATGGAAGGGAGGGGAGAAGGAAGAGAGGGAAGAATAGGAAGGTCTCCTCTCCACCGCAGGTGCTGGAGGAGAGATAAGTGACAGATAGAATTAGTATATATACATATATATATATATATATATATATATATATATATATATATATATATATATATATATATATATATATATATATATATATATATATATATATATATACACATTAATGTGATGTTAGGTTGGTATGTGTCAGGTGGAAGCGCCTGGTTCAGCGAGGGCAGTGCCTCACCGGCAGTACCCGAGTGGAAAGTGCTTGTGGTGACATCACTCACACTCGCACCTGACAACTCGGGTCACTTATGTAAACTTCACCTTTGTTGCTTTTTTTCGACTCTGTTTTAACGTCTCAAACATCTGTGATTTGTTTCGATAACTGAACGACGAGGATCTGTAGTTCGTTCACTTCCGGAGAGTGTCGCAGTGTGCCACAGAGTGCCACAGTGCTTGCCTGGTGCTGACCACAGTAGGTGGTAACTGTTCTGGTAGGCTGTGTTATGTAGTGTCTTGATGTCTTGCACACTGTCTGGTGCTGCCTTCCCCTACCATCCACTGCATTCCCCTGCCATCAAGTGCCTTCCCCTTTTATCCACTGCCTTCTGCCATCCACTGCTTTCCCCTGCCATCTACTTCCATTATCATGACACTTCTGTGAAGGAGAGGCGGAGAAGTTTCTTATGGCATGGTGGAACTCTACGGTGGGTACCACCAGATGGACTGACTGTCAGCAGTTGTACCAGCCATGAACCTACTTATCACAGAACTGGCGGGCATCGAACACATGACAGGGGAGTCCTAACACTCCCACCTGTCCCACTGGTTAACACATTGGCCTCAGTCTAATTATTTAACTGTGTCGCATACGTGTAGTGACATCTACAACAGGGTAACTGACCTGTCTTAACGTGGGACTCCTGGCTGCTCATTCCAATCATTCATAACTATGTTTATACACATACATATATCGTTGCATATCGTTACTTGAGACAAGGACAAAACTAACTTTGGAATATCATGACAGCAAATTATAGACATAAGTGTAACTATCTTTCCTTAGACTTAGAACATATATATTTTCTAAAATATCTGTTTACCATTTAACATTCCAGGACCTACCGAATTTTTGTTAACCTTCCATGTTAACCTGCATGTTAACCTTCGTTTTAAATCTTTAGTTAACTTTATTTTACGATCGATATACACGCTCGTTATTGAAATAATTAATGTTATTCACATCAGTAACCTAGGTCATTGTTATATATATATATATATATATATATATATATATATATATATATATATATATATATATATATATATATATATATATATATATATATATATATATATATATATATATATATATATATATATATATATATATACAGCAACCCCCCAGGGAGGTACTACCATCCTGCCAAGTGAGTGTAAAACGGAAACCTGTAATTGTTTTACATGATGGTAGGATTGCTGGTGTCTTTTTTCTCTCATAAACATGCTGGACAACAGATATGTCTTGTTACTTCTACTTACACTTAGGTCACACTACACGTGCATATATATACACACACCCTTCTGGGTTTTCTTTTATTTTCTTTCTAGTTCTTGTTCTTGTTTATTTCCTCTTATCTCCATGGGGAAGTGGAACAGAATTCTTCCTCCGTAAGCCATGCGTGTTGTACGAGGCGACTAAAATGCCGGGAGCAAGGGGCTAGTAACCCCTTCTCCTGTATATATTACAAAATTTAAAAAAAGAGAAACTTTCGTTTTTCTTTTTAAGTCACTCTGCCTCGGTGGGATGCGGCCGGTTCGCTGAAAAATAAATCTCAAGTTTAAAGAACAATTGTCAACGTTCAATAATAACATACAGGGAGAGAGAAAATCGAAAGATTGATTGATCTGTATATTTCGATCCCTTTCAGGGATCCTCTTCAGCAGATACATAACTTAAAGGAAAACATGAATATATAGAGAAGGAAGCACCTCACCCCGTACAAGGTAGTGGCAGGTGGGGGGGACGTGTCAAGTAGTGGGAGGGTGAAGAACACAGGTCCTGTCTTCTTTACCCACTCACGAATTCCCTACATAATATTCACATCATGCATTACCCACAGACACGACATCTCCATTCTTCTCCTTGTTGCAACATTCACCACTCATGCTTCACACGCATATAAGAGTGTTGGTACCACTATACTTTCATACATTTCTGTTTTTGTCTCCATGGATAATATTGTCTCCACAGACTCCTCAGTGCTCCACTCACCTTTTTCCCTTCATCAGTTTTATGGTTCACTTTCTCATTCAAAGACCATCTTCTGACAAGTCCACTCCCATATATCTGAACACATTCACTTTCTCCACACTTCCTCTCTTCATTCTGATATCCACTCTTTCATTACCTAAATTTATCATTACTTTTACTCCCTTCCTCTTTCCTGTGTTCACTTTTAATTTCATTTTACACACCCTCCCAAATTCGTCCATCAACCTTTGCAACTTCTCTTCAGGATCTCCCAAAAGCACAGTGTCATCGGTAAAAAGCAACTGTGACAAATCTCACTTTGTATCAGATTCTATACAATTTAATCCCACACCTCTCCCCAGCACATTAGCATTCACTTCTTTTGCAACTCCATCTAATAATATACTGAACAACTATGGTGACATCACTTATCCCTGTCTAAGACCTACTTTTACTGGGAAATAATCTCCCTCTCTCCTACTATTTAACTGCTTTCAGTAACCTATCTCCTATTTCATACACTTGCAACATTTGCCACATTACTCTTCTATTCACCCTATCATATACCTTTTCTAAATCCATAATTGCAACATAAACTTGCTTACCTTTATCTAAATACTGTTTAATTATGTTTCACTATAAATACTTTGTCTACTCATCCCTTTCCCTCCTTGTTCTCTGTGATCCTGCTCTCTGTCTTTACCCTAATTCCACCACTAATAACTACCATACACTTTACCTTATTTTACTTATTACCCTATATTTTTTCCATTCTCTTTTACCCCCCTTTGCCTTTATACAAAGGAATTATGCATGTTCTCTGCCATTCACTAGGTACCTTCCCCTCTTCCATACTATATTGTACAAAAGTACCAACAACTCCGAAACTTTATCCCCCACCTGCTATTTAATATTTCTGTCATGACCCCATCAGTTCCAGCTGCTTTACCACCTTCACTTGTACCCACAGCCTCACGCACCTCCTCAACACTCCTGGTTCTTCCTCTGTTATGCCTTCCTGGCCAGTGCATGCAATTGCTGCCTCTATCTCTCTTCATCAACATCTTACAACTCTTCAAACTCTCCATTTAACAACTCCTTTCCTTTGTTTCTAACTGTCAAGTCCATTCATTAACTAGACTTTCTCAACTTATTAATCTCACTCCTAAACATTTATTCTCAACAAAATTTTATACTCTATTATCACACAATTAACCTCCCTTTTGTCCTCCATATACTCTATCTCACTTATCACTTCTGCTTCGTAGAAACCTCTCACATGCTATTTTTTTCTGCCTTACCACTTCGTGTACCACATTCCACCAATCGCTCCTCTTCCCTCCCGCACCCACCCTCCTATAACCACAAACTTCTCCTGAACACTTAACACTGCATTCTTAAATCTACCCCATACCTCTTCAACCTCCTCATTACCTATACTCTCACTAGCCAATCTTTCTACTAATAGTTGCTTATATCTTACCCTAACTTCCTCCTCCTTTAGTATATAAACATTCACCTCTCTCTCACGCTATCATTCTCCTTGCATACCCATCTACCTCTCACTCTACAACTAAATAATAATCTGATATATCTGTTGCCCCTCTATAAACATGCACATCCAAAAGTCTAGCCACCAGAAGTTTATCCACCAATACATAATCCAACAAGCTGTTGTAATTGCGCTCTTTGTTATATTTCGTGTACATATGTATCCTTTTTCTCCTTTAAATATGCATTACCTATTTCCAAACCCCTTTCTATACTAAGTTCGATCAAAGGCCCCCCATTATCATTTACACCTGGCACCCAAACATACCTACCACACCCTCTATAACCGTTTCTCCCACTTTAGCATTTAAGTCCCCTACCACAATTACTCTCACACTTGGTTCAAAACTCCCTTAGCACTCACATAACATATCGCAAAATCCCTCTTTCTTCTACACTTCTCTCTTCCCGAGACGCATAAACACCTACTATAATTCACTTTTCGCCTCCGACCCTTATTTTAATCCATACAATCCTTGAATTTATACATTTATATTCCCTCTTCTCTTTCCATAACTGATCCTTCAACACTATTGCTAAACCTTCCTTAGCTCTAACCCTCTCTCAGATACTCCTGAATTAATCCCATGTATTTCACCTCACTGAAACTCTCCTGTCCTTCTCGGTTTTGTTTCGCTTAGAGCCAAGACATCCAACTTCTTTTCATTCATAACATTGGCCATCATCTTATCATCTGTGCTACATCCACACACAACAACAACGTAACGAACTTGTTGCAGACCCGGTAGAAAGGTTTGTTGTAGCCCTGTTATAGTGATTTGTAGCCCCGGTATAGTGACTTGTTGCAGCCCCGTTGTAGTGACTTGTAGCCCCGGCATAGTGACTTGTTGTTGTCCCATTATAGAGACTTGTAGCCCTGGTATAGTGGCCTGTTGTAGCCCTGTTATAATGAAT
>NC_091317.1:31554857-31572357 GCF_038502225.1 Cherax quadricarinatus | reverse complement strand
GCACTTACTCACCCTTAATGGTTCTATTAAAAGTACTTCCTCACCCTTAATGGTTCTGTTAAAAGCACTTACTCACCCTTAATGGTTCTATTAAAAGTACTTCCTCACCCTTAATGGTTCTATTAAAAGCACTCTCGCCCTTAATGGTTTTATTAAAAGTACCCACTTGCCCTTAATGGTTCTCTAAATACTAGTTCCTCACCTTTAATGGTTCTATGAATAGAACCACTCACCTTTAATGTGTTTTACTGCACCTTTATCCTTAGTGGTTCTTTTATATCTTCACTCACCCTTAATGGTTCTCTAATTAGAGCTTCCTCACCCTTAATGGTTCCTTCAGTAGCCCCCTAATGGGTCTCTTAATAGCACTAATATTTTTAAATAAAATTTTAGTAATACATTTTAACATTCCCTTACCTTTAATAGTCATCATTCTTAAATGTTGTCCTAGTGGTAACCCTTAACCCCTAATGGTTTTAATGGGACCCTTTGCCCCTATATACTTGCACTAAAATTGATTTTAAAAGCATTTTTTCCCTTTTATGGTTCTCTAAGAACACCCCTTAATGGTTCCATCGATAACACCCCTTTCACCGGTAATAATAACCCCTTACCATTAATGACCCCTTAATCTTAATAGCGCACTCCTTGTCTTAATAACACCTCCTTACCCTTAGTAACATCCCCTTACCAATAATAACACCCCCTTACCCTTAGTAACATCCCCTTACCAATAATAACACCCCCTTACCCTTAGTAACATCCCCTTACCAATAATAACACCCCCTTACCCTTAGTAACATCCCCTTACCAATAATAACACCCCCTTACCCTTAGTAACATCCTTTATTCTAAAGAACAATCTTTTACCCCTAATGAAGGTCGCTTCAACCCTTAATAACACCGCTTTCCATTAGTAACACCCCTTCCCCATAATAACACCCCTTACCCTTAATGACAGTTTACCTTTAATAACTCCCCTTTGACCTTAGCAACTCCCCTTTGACCTTAGTAACTCCCCTTTGATCTTAGTAACTCCCCTTTGACCTTAGTAACTCCCCTTTGATCTTAGTAACTCCCCTTTGACCTTAGTAACTCTCCTTTGACCTTAGTAACTCCCCTTTGATCTTAGTAACTCCCCTTTGACCTTAGTAACTCTCCTTTGACCTTAGTAACTCCCTTTACCCTTAATAACTCCCTTACCTTTAATAGCACTCCTTTACAATTAATATAAGACCATTAATAAAACTACCATTATAAACACCCCTTGACTATTTAAGATACCAACACTCTTAGTAACACCACCTGACCCTTAACACCCCTTACCTTCAGTAACCCCATTCATGCTTACTAACAACCCTTAACCTTTAATGTTTATCTAAATGCCCCCTAATGGTTGTTTAAATTCCCACTTACTGTAACATGTACGCATTAATTACTTTCCTGTTACCACCCTTAATGACATTAAAAGTACTCTTCACCCTTAAACATTAATACCACCCTTTACCCTTAATGGTTATGAATAATAACTATCAAGGGTGTCTATCACCCTTGATAGTTATTTTGGTATATGCTAACACCCCTGAAGGTTCTGTTAATGGTATCTATGACCGTTAATGGTACTGTTAATAGTATCTATCACCGTTTATGGTTCTTTGTCTAGAACCATTAATGGTTCTTTTAGTAGTGCCTATCATTCTGTTACTATTAGTGGTCACCCTTAATAGTACTTTTAAAAGCATCATTAATATCTCTTACCCTTAGAGTAATCCTTTACCCTTAGAGTAGCCCCCTTCCCTAAGGGTAGCCCCTTACCATTAGAGAAGCCCCTTACCTTTAGAGTAGTCTCTTACCTTCAGAGTAGCCCTGAAACTTAGAGTAGCTTCTTACCCTTAAAGTAGCACCTTACCCTTAGAGTAGCCCCTTACCCTTAGAGTAGCCTCTTACCCTTAGAGTAGCCTCTTACCCTTAGAGTAGCCTCTTACCATTAGAGTAGAGCCTTACCCTTAGAGTAGCCCCTTACCCTCAGAGTAGACCCTTACCCTTTGAGTAGACCCTTACCCTTAGAGTAGAGCCTTACCCTTAGAGTAGCCCATTACCCTCAGAGTAGACCCTTACCCTTTGAGTAGACCCTTACCCTTAAAGTAGCCTCTTACCATTAGAGTAGCCCCTCACTCTTAGAGTAGACCCTTACCCTTAGAGTAGCCTCTTACCCTTAGAGTAGACCCTTACCCTTAGAGTAGCCCCTTACCCTCAGAGTAGACCCTTACCATTAAAGTTGTCTCTCACCCTTAGAGTAGACCCTTACCCTTAGAGTAGCCCCTTACCCTCAGAGTAGACCCTTACCCTTAGAGTAGTCTCTCACCCTTAGAGTAGACCCTTACCCTTAGAGTAGCCCCTTACCCTCAGAGTAGACCCTTACCCTTAGAGTAGTCTCTCACCCTTAGAGTAGACCCTTACCCTTAGAGTAGCCCCTTACCCTCAGAGTAGACCCTTACCCTTAGAGTAGTCTCTCACCCTTAGAGTAGACCCTTACCCTTAGAGTAGCCCCTTACCCTCAGAGTAGACCCTTACCCTTAGAGTAGTCTCTCACCCTTAGAGTAGACCCTTACCCTTAGAGTAGCTCCTTACCATCAGAGTAGCCCCTTACCCTTAGAGTAGCCCCTTACCCTTAGAGTAGCCCCTTACCCTTAGAGTAGCCCCTTACCCTTAGAGTAGCCCCTTACCCTTAGAGTAGCCCCTTACCCTTAGAGTAGCCCCTTTCACGTATGTACATGTATTAACGTTCATCGTAAGAGAACTTCGTCACTCTTAATGGTACTATTAACAGCATCCATTAACCTTTAAATTGTTCTGTTAACGGCACCCTTGAATCTTAATGGTTCTGTTAACAAAACTATTTCACACTTAATGATTCTGTTAAGGGAATCCCTTAACTGTTCTGTTAAGGGAATCTCTTAATTGTTCTGTTAATAGCACCCCTTTATCTTAAATGGTGTTAGCACCCCTTTACCCTTAATGCTCTTAACAGCACCCCTTCACTTTTATGTCAGTACTAATGGTTCTCTTAATGGGGCTCCTTCAATGCTATATATAAGCACTAATGGGACTTTTAATAGTTTTTTCTTCACCCTTAATGGCTGCCTTATAGACTTCCCATTACTTTTAATAGTTCTAATAAATCTCAGTAACTCCGTCGTATCTCTTAACCCATTACCTACAGTAGTTCTCTTAATAGCCCATTACCTACAATAATTCTCTCAATAACCCATTACCTACAATAATTCTCTTAATAACCCATTACCTACAATGGGTTTTTTTAATATTCCATTATCTACAATATCGGCCTAATAACAGTCCATTAACCATTATGGTTCTAATAACACCCATTACCCACAATGGCTCTCTTCTCATAACACCCTTAATATTACGACCATTAGTTCCCTTAATAATGTTATCACCCTAAGGAGCTAATAGTTCCCCATTAATGGCTCCCCATTAATGGTTCTCTCGATAAAGAAAATGGTTCAACACTGCTGAGAGTGATAGATGGTGCTGAGGACCTGGTAGATGGTGCTGAGGACCTGGTAGATGGTGTTGAGGACCTGGTAGATGGTGCTGAGGACCTGGTAGATGGTGCTGAGGACCTGGTAGATGGTGTTGAGGACCTGGTAGATGGTGCTGAGGACCTGGTAGATGGTGTTGAGGACCTGGTAGATGGTGCTGAGGACCTGGTAGATGGTGCTGAGGACCTGGTAGATGGTGCTGAGGACCTGGTAGATGGTGCTGAGGACCTGGTAGATGGTGCTGAGGACCTGGTAGATGGTGCTGAGGACCTGGTAGATGGTGCTGAGGACCTGGTAGATGGTGTTGAGGACCTGGTAGATGGTGCTGAGGACCTGGTAGATGGTGTTGAGGACCTGGTAGATGGTGCTGAGGACCTGGTAGATGGTGCTGAGGACCTGGTAGATGGTGTTGAGGACCTGGTAGATGGTGCTGAGGACCTGGTAGATGGTGCTGAGGACCTGGTAGATGGTGTTGAGGACCTGGTAGATGGTGATGAGGACCTGGTAGATGGTGTTGAGGACCTGGTAGATGGTGCTGAGGACCTGGTAGATGGTGCTGAGGACCTGGTAGATGGTGCTGAGGACCTGGCAGATGGTGCTGAGGACCTGGTAGATGGTGCTGAGGACCTGGTAGATGGTGCTGAAGACCTGGTAGATGACACAGTGGACCTGGTCGATGGAAGACAAGATCTGGAAGATGGTACAGTGGACCTCGTAGACGGTAGGGAGGACCTGTTGGATGGTACAGTGGACCAGGTAGATGGCACAATGGACCTGGTAGATGGTAGATAGGACCTGGTAGATGGTATAGTGGCCTTGATAGATGGTACAGTGGACCTGGTAGATGGTGGAGAGTATCTGGTAGATGGTACAGTGGACCTGGTAGATGGTACAGTGAACCTGGTAGATAGTTCAGGTCAGGTCAGGTGAACAACATACACTTGACAGGTAAACAGAGCTCCCCCTGACAGCTCACTATTATACACTACTCTGCTTGACATTAATATGAATAAGTGCTGCACCTGACAGATACAGGAGGCTACTGACACTGTACTTGACAGATACAGGAGGCTACTGACACTGTGCTTGACAGATACAGAAGGCTACTGACACTGTACTTGACAGATACAGGAGGCTACTGACACTGTGCTTGACAGTTAAGAGAACTTGACAAGTGACAAAGGATCCTTTTTCTCACCATTTAGATTTTACAAGAAGCAAAGGCAATGTTTGGAACAGCGGCTGGAATACACCAGTGATGTTTGGGACAGTGACTGGAACACACCAGTGATGTTTGGAACAGTGACTGGAATACACCAGTGATGTTTGGAACAGTGACTGGAATACACCAGTGATGTTTGGAACAGTGACTGGAATACACCAGTGATGTTTGGAACAGTGACTGGAACACACCAGTGATGTTTGGAACAGTGACTGGAATACACCAGTGATGTTTGGAACAGTGACTGAAACACACCAGTGATGTTTGGAACAGTGACTGAAACACACCAGTGATGTTTGGAACAGTGACTGGAACACACCAGTGATGTTTGGAACAGTGACTGGAGCACACCAGTGATGTTTGGAACAGTGACTGGAACACACCAGTGATGTTTGGAACAGTGGCTGGAACACACCAGTGATGTGTGGAACAGTGACTGGAACACACCAGTGATGTTTGGAACAGTGACTGGAACACACCAGTGATGTTTGGAACAGTGACTGGAACACACCAGTGATGTTTGGAACAGTGACTGGAACACACCAGTGATGTTTGGAACAGTGGCTGGAACACATCAGTGATATTTGGAACAGTGGTTGGAACACACCAGTGATGTTTGGAACAGTGAGTGGAATACACCAGAGATGTTTGGAACAGTGACTGGAACACACCAGTGATGTTTGGAACAGTGATTGGAACACACAAGTGATGTTTGGAATAGTGACTGGAACACACCAGTGATGTTTGGAACAGTGACTGGAACACACAAGTGATGTTTGGAATAGTGACTGGAACACACCAGTGATGTTTGGAACAGTGGCTGGAACACACCAGTGATGTTTGGAACAGTGGCTGGAACACACCAGTGATGTTTGGAACAGTGGTTGGAACACACCAGTGATGTTTGGAACAGTGACTGGAACACACAAGTGATGTTTGAAACAGTGACTGGAACACACCAGTGATGTTTGGAACAGTGGCTGGAACACACCAGTGATATTTGGAACAGTGGCTGGAACACACCAGTGATGTTTGGAACAGTGACTGGAACACACAAGTGATGTTTGAAACAGTGACTGGAACACACCAGTGATGTTTGGAACAGTGACTGGAACACACCAGTGATATTTGGAACAGTGGCTGGAACACACCAGTGATGTTTGGAACAGTGGCCGGAACACATCAGTGATGTTTGGAACAGTGACTGGAATACACCAGTGATGTTTGGAACAGTGACTGGAACACACCAGTGATGTTTGGAATAGTGACTGGAACACACCAGTGATGTTTGGAACAGTGACTGGAACACACCAGTGATGTTTGGAACAGTGGCTGGAACACACCAGTGATGTTTGGGACAGTGACTGGAACACACCAGTGATGTTTGGAACAGTGACTGGAACACACCAGTGATGTTTGGAACAGTGACTGGAGCACACCAGTGATGTTTGGAACAGGGACTGGAACACACCAGTGATGTTTGGAACAGTGACTGGAACACACCAGTGATGTTTAGAACAGTGACTGGAACACACCAGTGATGTTTGGAACAGTGACTGGAACACACCAGTGATGATTAGAACAGTGACTGGAACACACCAGTGATGTTTCGAACAGTGGCTGGAATACACCTGTGATGTTTGGAACAGTGACTGGAATACACTAGAGATGCTTGGAACAGTGACTGGAACACACCAGTGATGTTTGGAACAGTGACTGGAACACACCAGCGATGTTTGGAGCAGTGGCTGGAACACATCATTGATGTTTGGAACAGTGACTGGAACACACCAGTGATGTTTGGAACAGTGACTGGGACGCACCAGTGATGTTTGGAACAGTGACTGGAACACACCAGTGATATTTGAAACAGTGGCTGGAACACACCAGTGATGTTTGGAACAGTGGCCGGAACACATCAGTGATGTTTGGAACAGTGACTGGAATACACCAGTGATGTTTGGAACAGTGACTGGAACACACCAGTGATGGTTGGGACAGTGACTGGAACACACCAGTGATGTTTGGAACAGTGACTGGAGCACACCAGTGATGTTTGGAACAGGGACTGGAACACACCAGTGATGTTTGGAACAGTGACTGGAACACACCAGTGATGTTTGGAACAGTGACTGGAACACACCAGTGATGTTTGGAACAGTGACTGGAACACACCAGTGATGTTTGGAACAGTGACTGGAACACACCAGTGATGTTTGGAACAGTGACTGGAAGACACCAGTGCTGTTTAGAACAGTGACTGGAACACACCAGTGATGTTTGGAACAGTGACTGGAACACACCAGTGATGATAGGAACAGTGACTGGAACACACCAGTGATGTTTGGAACAGTGACTGGAACACACCAGTGATGTTTGGAACAGTGACTGGAACACACCAGTGATGTTTGGAACAGTGACTGGAACACACCAGTGATGTTTGGAGCAGTGGCTGAAACACACCAGTGATGTTTGGAACAGTGGCTGGAACACACCAGTGATATTTGGAACAGTGGCTGGAACACACCAGTGATGTTTGGAACAGTGACTGGAACACACCAGTGATGTTTGGAACAGTGACTGGAACACACCAGTGATGATTGGAACAGTGACTGGAACACACCAGTGATGTTTGGAACAGTGACTGGAACACACCAGTGATGTTTGGAACAGTGACTGGAACACACCAGTGATGTTTGGAACAGTGACTGGAACACACCAGTGATGTTTGGAGCAGTGGCTGAAACACACCAGTGATGTTTGGAACAGTGACTGGAAGACACCAGTGATGTTTGGAACAGTGGCTGGAGCACACAAGTGATGTTTGGAACAGTGACTGGAACACACCAGTGATATTTGGAACAGTGACTGGAACACACCAGTGATGTTCTGAACAGTGGCTGGAGCACACCAGTGATAATTAGAACAGTAGCTGGAACACACCAGTGATGTTTCGAACAGTGGCTGGAACACATCAGTGATGTTTGGAACAGTGACTGGAATACACCAGTGATGTTTGGAACAGTGACTGGAACACACCAGTGATGTTTGGAACAGTGACTGGAACACACCAGTGATGTTTGGAACAGTGACTGGAACACATCATTGATGTTTGGAACAGTGGGTGAAACACACACCAGTGATGGTTGGAACAGTGACTGGAACACACCAGTGATGTTTGGAACAGTGACTGGAACACACCAGTGATGTTTGGAACAGTGACTGGGACACACCAGTGATATTTGGAACAGTGGCTGGAAGACACCAGTGATGTTTGGAACAGTAGCCGGAACACATCAGTGATGTTTGGAACAGAGACTGGAATACACCAGTGATGTTTGGAACAGTGACTGGAACACACTAGTGATGTTTGGAACAGTGACTGGAACACACCAGTGATGCTTGGAACAGTGACTGGAACACATCAGTGATGTTTGGAACAGTGACTGGAACACACCAGTGATGTTTGGAACAGTGACTGGAACACACCAGTGATGGTTGGAATAGTGACTGGAACACACCAATGATGTTTGGAACAGTGACTGGAACACACCAGTGATGTTTGGGACAGTGACTGGAACACACCAGTGATGTTTGGAACAGTGACTGGAACACACCAGTGATGTTTGGAACAGTGACTGGAGCACACCAGTGATGTTTGGAACAGGGACTGGAACACACCAGTGATGTTTGGAACAGTGACTGGAACACACCAGTGATGTTTGGAACAGTGACTGGAGCACACCAGTGATGTTTGGAACAGGGACTGGAACACACCAGTGATGTTTGGAACAGTGACTGGAACACACCAGTGATGTTTGGAACAGTGACTGGGACACACCAGTGATGTTTGGAACAGTGACTGGAACACACCAGTGATGTTTGGAACAGTGACTGGAACACACCAGTGATGTTTGGAACAGTGACTGGAACACACCAGTGATGTTTGGAACAGTGACTGGAATACACCAGTGATATTTGAAACAGTGACTGGAACACACCAGTGATGTTTAGAACAGTGACTGGAACACACCCGTGATTTTTGGAACAGTGACTGGAACACACCAGTGATGATTGGAACAGTGACTGGAACACTCCAGTGATGTTTGGAACAGTGACTGGAACACACCAGTGATGTTTGGAACAGTGACTGGATCACACCAGTGATGTTTGGAATAGTGGCTGGAACACACCAGTGATGTTTGGAACAGTGACTGGAACACACCAGTGATGTTTGGAACTGTGGCTGGAGCACACCAGTGATGTTTGGAACAGTGACTGGAACACACCGGTGATGTTTGGAACAGTGACTGGAACACACCAGTGATTTTTGGAACAGTGACTGGAACACACCAGTGATGTTTGGAACAGTGACTGGAACTCACCAGTGATGTTTGGAACAATAACTGGAACACACCAGTGATGTTTGGAACAGTGACTGGAACACACCAGTGATGTTTGGAACAATAACTGGAACACACCAGTGATGTTTGGAACAGTGACTGGAACACACCAGTGATGTTTGGAACAATAACTGGAACACACCAGTGATGTTTGGAACTGTGGCTGGAGCACACCAGTGATGTTTGGAACAGGGACTGGAACACACCAGTGATGTTTGGAACAGTGACTGGAACACACCAGTGATGTTTGGAACAGTGACTGGAGCACACCAGTGATGTTTGGAACAGGGACTGGAACACACCAGTGATGTTTGGAACAGTGACTGGAACACACCAGTGATGTTTGGAACAGTGACTGGAACACACCAGTGATGTTTGGAACAGTGACTGGAACACACCAGTGATGTTTGGAACAGTGACTGGAACACACCAGTGATGTTTGGAACAGTGACTGGAACACACCAGTGATGTTTGGAACAGTGACTGGAATACACCAGTGATATTTGAAACAGTGACTGGAACACACCAGTGATGTTTAGAACAGTGACTTGAACACACCCGTGATTTTTGGAACAGTGACTGGAACACACCAGTGATGATTGGAACAGTGACTGGAACACACCAGTGATGTTTGGAACAGTGACTGGAACACACCAGTGATGTTTGGAACAGTGACTGGATCACACCAGTGATGTTTGGAATAGTGGCTGGAACACACCAGTGATGTTTGGAACAGTGACTGGAACACACCAGTGATGTTTGGAACTGTGGCTGGAGCACACCAGTGATGTTTGGAACAGTGACTGGAACACACCGGTGATGTTTGGAACAGTGACTGGAACACACCAGTGATGTTTGGAACAGTGACTGGAACACACCAGTGATGTTTGGAACAGTGACTGGAACTCACCAGTGATGTTTGGAACAATAACTGGAACACACCAGTGATGTTTGGAACAGTGACTGGAACACACCAGTGATGTTTGGAACAATAACTGGAACACACCAGTGATGTTTGGAACAGTGACTGGAACACACCAGTGATGTTTGGAACAATAACTGGAACACACCAGTGATGTTTGGAACTGTGGCTGGAGCACACCAGTGATGTTTGGAACAGTGACTGGAACACACCGGTGATGTTTGGAACAGTGACTGGAACACACCAGTGATGTTTGGAACAGTGACTGGAACACACCAGTGATGTTTGGAACAGTGACTGGAACTCACCAGTGATGTTTGGAACAATAACTGGAACACACCAGTGATGTTTGGAACAGTGACTGGAACACACCAGTGATGTTTGGAACAGTGACTGGAACACACCAGTGATGTTTAGAACAGTGACTGGAACACACCCGTGATGTTTGGAACAGTGACTGGAACACACCAGTGATGTTTGGAACAGTGACTGGAACACACCAGTGATGTTTAGAACAGTGACTGGAACACACCCGTGATGTTTGGAACAGTGACTGGAACACACCAGTGATGTTTGGAACAGTGACTGGAACACACCAGTGATGTTTGGAACAGTGACTGGAACACACCAGTGATGTTTGGAACAGTGACTGGAACACACCAGTGATGTTTGGAACAGTGACTGGAACACACCAGTGATGTTTGGAACAGTGACTGGAACACACCAGTGATGTTTGGAACAGTGACTGGAACACACCAGTGATGTTTGGAACAGTGACTGGAACACACCAGTGATGTTTGGAACAGTGACTGGAACACACCAGTGATGTTTGGAACAGTGAGAGACTTGTGAAACACTACAAGGTATATATTGTAAGAGAGTTAACAAGTCACTGTTATATACTTGTAAGAGAGTTAACACCTTAACTCATACAAACGCAGTGTTCTGAGCACCTTAACTCACACCAGTGCTTTGTTCTGAGCACGTTAGATCACACCAGTGTTTTGTTTTGAGCACCTTAACTCACACCAGTGCTGTGTTCTGAGCACGTTAACTCACACCAGTGCTGTGTTCTGAGCACGTTAACTCACAGCAGTGTTGTGTTCTGAGCACGTTAACTCACACCAGTGCTGTGTTCTGAGCACGTTAACTCACACCAGTGCTGTGTTCTGAGCACGTTAACTCACACCAGTGCTGTGTTCTGAGCACGTTAACTCACAGCAGTGTTGTGTTCTGAGCACGTTAACTCACACCAGTGCTGTGTTCTGAGCACGTTAACTCACACCAGTGCTGTGTTCTGAGCACGTTAACTCACACCAGTGCTGTGTTCTGAACACGTTAACTCACACCAGTGCTGTGTTCTGAACACGTTAACTCACAGCAGTGTTGTGTTCTGAGCACAATAACTCACACCAGTGCTGTGTTCTGAGCACGTTAACTCACACCAGTGCTGTGTTCTGAGCACGTTAACTCACACCAGTGCTGTGTTCTGAGCACGTTAACTCACACCAGTGCTGTGTACTGAGCACAATAACTCACACCAGTGCTGTGTTCTGAGCACGTTAACTCACAGCAGTGTTGTGTTCTGAGCACCTTAACCCACACCGGTGAGCTGAACACAGCACCATACAAGCTGTGTGTTATACATCTGCTGAGAAACCTCACTACGAGACCACATACTTAAAGGCAAAAAAAAAGTTGAACACTGTTGAACTGTGGCGAACAATACTGAACAGTGATGAGCAGTGCTCAGCACTGTTTAGCGTTGAAAAATGCTGAACACTGTTGAACAGTGTTCAACAATACTGAACAGTGATGGAACTTAGATGACAACAAAGAAATAAGTGAGATACTGAAATCCTAATACGACTCTGTGTTTAGCGAGACACTAATACGACTCTGTGTTTAGCGAGCCACTAATACGACTCTGTTTAGCGAGCCACTAATACGACTCTGTGTTTAGCGAGCCACTAATACGACTCTGTGTTTAGCGAGCCACTAATACGACTCTGTGTTTAGCGATCCACTAATACGACTCTGTGTTTAGCGAGCCACTAATACGACTCTATGTTCAGCGAGCCACTAATCAGTCTAAAGATCGACAATCCAAATGATTTTTTTCATGAATGAGCCTCAAAACTCCATCAATGTATGCCAGACTTCCGACATTACCCTAACTCCGATAGATTTTGAGAAAGCCGTTGACAGCATGCTCATGCACTCAGCCCCAGACCCAGACTCCTGGAACACTGTGTTCATTAATAACTGCAAGAAACTCTTTTCACGTGACCTAAGTACACTATGGAGGAGCTTAGACATGGGTGAAATTCCACAGTCACTAAAATCAACAGGTATAGTCCCACTTCATAAAGGTGGCAGCAAAGCATTAGCTAAGAACTATAGACCAATAACTCTAACGTCCCACATCATAAAAATCTATGAAAGAGTGCTAAGAAACATGATTGCAAACCACTTGCATTTCCACAAACTGTACTATCCAGGGCAACATGGGTTCAGGGCAGGTCGCTCCTGCACCTTACAAACTGCTGGATCACTATGCTATGGTCTTGGATGCACTGGAAGAAAAACAAAATACAGTTGTAATATGCAAAGACTTTGAAAAAGCCTTTGGCGGGTGTGATCATGGCGTAATAGCGCTCAAAATTCATGCTAAAGGAATAACTGGCAAAGTGGGGAGATGGATTTTCAACTTTCTAACCAATCGAGCACAAAGATTAGTGGTCAACAGAGTTAAATCGGAGGCTGCCATAGTGGAAAGCTCTGTTCCACAAGGCACAGTACTCGCCCCCACCCTGTTCCTCATCCTCATATCACACATAGACAGAGATGTAATTCACAGCACCGTATCATCCTTAGCAGACGATACTAGAATCAGCATGAGGCTGTCATCTGCTGAGGACGCGGTTAACCTCCAAGAAGATATAAACAAAGTTTTCCAGTGGGCAACGGTAAACAATATGATGTTCAATGAGGACAAATTCCAACTACTCCGTTATGGAAAACTGGAGGAGATAATAACTAGAACAGAGTATACTACTGACTCCGGCCATACAATAGAGCGGAAAAATAATGTAAGGGACCTGGGAGTAGTAATGTCTGAGGATCTCACTTTCAAGGATCACAACAGTGCCACGATCGCACGTGCAAAGAAAATGATAGGATGGATAATGAGAACTTTCAAAACGAGAGATGCCAAGCCAATGATGATCCTTTTCAAATCACTTGTTCTCTCTAGGCTGGAATACTGCTGTACATTAACATCTCAGTTCAAAGCAGGTGAAATTGCAGAGCTAGAGAGTGTACAGAGCACGTTTACTGCACGTATAAGTTCTGTTAAACACCTCAACTACTGGGAACGCTTGGCAGCACTTGACTTGTACTCACTGGAACGCAGGCGAGAGAGATATATCTACACTTGGAAAATCCTAGAACAAATGCACACATAAATCACCCCTTACGAAAGTAAAAGACTGGGCAGGCGATGCAAAATACCCCTAATGAAAAGTAGGGGCGCCATTGATACACTAGCAGAAAACACCATAAGTGTCTGGGGCTCAAGACTGTTTAACGGCCTCCCACCATGCATAAGGGGAATTACCAATAGGCCCCTGGCTGCCTTCAAGAGGGAGCTGGACAGATACTTAAAGTCGGTTCCAGATCAGGTAGGCAATATTGAACAGTGTTGAACAATGTGGAACAATGATGAACGATATGGAGCAATATTAAAAAAAATTGAACAATATTGAACAATATTGAGCAATACTGAAAAATACTGAACAGTGTTGAACAGTGTTGAACAATGATGAACAATATTGAACAATGTTGTACAATATACTGAACAAGAGGAGATTTGAGAAGCCTCATCACTCACCATCTCTGTCAACCTACAAATGAGGACAGACATAAATCATGGCCGCAAGTGTAGCTCCTGGACCCGCTTCTTAGCACTATTTGTTCTTAGTAAGTACAGAGTGCAAAGTGTACCAGCACTCAGTAATCTCTGCCATAGAGAGTGCAGGCTCTGGTAGGCATCCTGGCACCCTTGGCAGGCATCCTGGCACCCTTGGCAGGCATCCTGGCACCCTTGGCAGGCATCCTGGCACCCTTGGCAGAAACTTGACGGCTTTGGCACTCATCTTCACAATTCTGACACTCATTTTGACAGCCTTGACACTCATTTTGAGAGCTGTGGCAGACATCTTGACAGCCTTGACACACATCTTGACAGATTTGGGAGAATTCTTGAGAGCTTTGGCACTAATCTTGTTAGCCATCGCACTAATCTGTCAGTCTTGGCACTCATCTTGGCAATTTTGGCACTCACCTTGAAAGCCTTGGCAGACATCTTGACAGCCTTGCCAGTCAGCTTGACTAATGAACATAAAGACTGCAGCATCTCACAGGTGTCACACTGGGTGACACACTGGGTGTTACACTGGGTGTCACACTGGGTGTTACACTGGGTGTCACACTGGGTGTTACACTGGGTGACACACTGGGTGTCACACTGGGTGTTACACTGGGTGTCACACTGGGTGCCACACTGGGTAACACTAGTTGTTACACTGGGTGTCACACTGGGTGTCACACTGGGTAACACTAGTTGTTACACTGGGTGTCAAACTGGGTGTCACACTGGGTAACACTAGTTGTTACACTGGGTGTCACACTGGGTGTCACATTGGGTGTCACACTGGGTGTCACACTGGGTGACACACTGGGTGTCACACTGGGTGTTACACTGGGTGTCACACTGGGTGTTACACTGGGTGTCACACTGGGTGTCACACTGGGTTACACTAGTTGTTACACTGGGTGTCACACTGGGTGTCACACTGGGTGTCACACTTGGTGACACACTGGGTGTCACACTGGGTGTTACACTGGGTGTCACACTGGGTGTCACACTGGGTATCACACTGGGTGTCACACTGGGTAACACTAGATGTTACACTGGGTGTTACACTGGGTGTCACACTGGGTGTCACATTGGGTGTCACACTGGGTGTCACACTGGGTGACACACTGGGTGTCACATTGGGTGTCACACTGGGTGACACACTGGGTGTCACACTGGGTGTCACACTAGGTGACGTATTGGGTGTCACACTGGGTGTCACACTGGGTGTCACACTGGGTGACACACTGGGTGACACTGGGTGTCACACTAGGTGTCACACTGGGTATCACACTGGGTGTCACACTGGGTAACACTAGTTGTTACACTGGGTGTCACACTGGGTGTCACACTAGGTGACATATTGGGTGTCACACTGGGTGTCACACTGGGTGTCACACTGGGTGTCACACTGGGTATCACACTGGGTATCACACTGGGCGTCACACTGGGTAACACTAGTTGTTACAATGGGTGTCACACTGGATGTCACACTGGGTGTCACACTGGGTATCACACTGGGTGTCACACTGGGTAACACTAGTTGTTACACTGGGTGAAACACTGGGTGTCGCACTGGATGTCACACTGGGTGTCGCACTGGGTATCACACTGGGTGTCACACTGGGTAACATTAGTTGTTACACTGGGTGTCACACTGGGTAACACTAGATGTTACACTGGGTGTCACACTGGGTGTCACCCTGGGTAACACTAGATGTTACACTGGGTGTCACACTGGGTGTCACACAGGGTAACACTAGATGTTACACTGGGTGTCACATTGGGTGTCACACTGGGTGTCACACTGGGTGTCACACTGGGTAACACTAGTTGTTACACTGGGTGTCACACTGGGTAACACTAGTTGTTACACTGGGTGTCAGACTGGGTAACACTAGATGCTACACTGGGTGCCACACTGTCACACTGGGTGTCACACTGGGTGTCACACTAGATGTTACATTGTGTGACACATTGGCTGACACTGGGTGCCCTACTGAGTGCTACACTGGGTGACACACTAGGTAACACTCTGGGTAACACACTGGATGCAACACTGGGTGACACACTGGGTGACACACTGGGTGACACTGGGTGCCACACTGAGTGCCACAATGGGTGACACACTGGGTGACACTGGGTGCCACACTGGGTGACAAACTGGGTGACACACTTGGTGACACACTGGGTGACAAACTGGGTGACACACTTGGTGACACACTGGGTGACACACTAGGTGACACACTGGATGTAACACTGGGTGACACACTGGGTGACACACTGGGTGACACACTGGGTGACAAACTGGGTGAAACACTGGGTGACACACTGGCTAAGACACTGGATGTAACACTGGGTGACACACTGGGTGACACACTGGATGTAACACTGGGTGACAAACTGGGTGACACACTGGCAAACACACTGGATGAAACACTGGGTGACACACTGGCTAACACACTGGATGTAACACTGGGTGACACACTGGATGTAACACTGGGTGACACACTGGCTAACACACTGGATGTAACACTGGGTGACACACTGGATGTAACACTGGGTGACACACTGGATGTAACACTGGGTGACACACTGGATGTAACACATGGTGACACTGGATGTAACACATGGTGACACTGGATGTAACACTGGGTGACACACTGGATGTAACACATGGTGACACTGGATGTAATACTGGGTGACACACTGGATGTAACACATGGTGACACTGGATGTAACACATGGTGACACTGGATGTAACACTGGGTGACACACTGGATATAACACTGGGTGACACGCTCTGTGACACACTGGGTGACACACTGGGTGACACACTGGGTGACACACTGGGTGACACACTGGGTGACACACTGGCTAACACACTGGATGTAACACTGGGTGACACACTGGATGTAACACTGGGTGACACACTGGATGTAACACTGGGTGACACACTGGATGTAACACATGGTGACACTGGATGTAACACATGGTGACACTGGATGTAACACTGGGTGACACACTGGATGTAACACATGGTGACACTGGATGTAATACTGGGTGACACACTGGATGTAACACATGGTGACACTGGATGTAACACATGGTGACACTGGATGTAACACTGGGTGACACACTGGATATAACACTGGGTGACACGCTCTGTGACACACTGGGTGACACACTGGGTGACACACTGGGTGACACACTGGCTAACACACTGGATGTAACACTGGGTGACACACTGGATGTAACACTGGGTGACACACTGGATGTAACACTGGGTGACACACTGGATGTAACACTGGGTGACACACTGGATGAAACACTGGGTGACACACTGGATGTAACACTGGGTGACACACTGGATGTAACACTGGCTAACACACTGGATGTAACACTGGCTAACACACTGGGTGTAACACTGGGTGACACACTGGATGTAACACTGGCTAACACACTGGA
>NC_091317.1:31537357-31544857 GCF_038502225.1 Cherax quadricarinatus | reverse complement strand
GGACCCCGCTGGTCACAGGTGCCCACTCTGACACCTCGCCACGTGTGAGTGTGTGTGAGTGTGTGTGTGAGTGTGTGTGAGTGTGTGTGTGAGTGTGTGTGAGTGTGTGTGAGTGTGTGTGTGTGTGTGAGTGTGTGTGAGTGTGTGTGAGTGTGTGAGTGAGTGTGTGTGAGTGTGTGTGTGTGTGAGTGTGTGTGAGTGTGTGAGTGTGTGTGTGTGAGTGTGTGTGAGTGTGTGTGAGTGTGTGTGAGTGTGTGTGAGTGTGTGTGAGTGTGTGTGTGAGTGTGTGTGAGTGTGTGTGTGAGTGTGTGTGTGAATGTGTGTGAGGGTGTGTGAGTGTGTGTGTGTGAGTGTGTGTGAGTGTGTGTGTGAGTGTGTGTGAGTGTGTGTGAGTGTGTGTGTGAGTGTGTGAGTGTGTGTGTGAGTGTGTGTGGGTGTGTGTGAGTGTGTGTGTGAGTGTCTGTGAGTGTGAGTGTGTGGGTGAGTGTGTGTGAGTGTGTGCGTGTGAGTGTGTGTGTGAGTGTGTGTGTGAGTGTGTGAGTGTGTGAGTGTATGTGAGTGTGTGTGAGTGTGTGTGTGTGTGTGTGAGTGTGTGAGTGTGTGTGAGTGTGTGTACTCACCTAATTGTACTCACCTAATTGTGGTTGCAGGGGTCGAAACTCATCTCCTGGCCCCGCCTCTTCTCTGATCGCTACTTGGTCCTCTCTCTCTCTGCTTCCTGAGCTTTGTCATACCTCTTCTTAAATCTATGTATGGTTCCTGCCTCCACTACTTCACTTGCTAGGCTATTCCACTTGCTGACAACTCTATGACTGAAGAAATATTTCCTAACGTCCCTGTGACTCGTCTGAGTCTTCAGCGTCCAGTTTTGACCCCTTGTCCCTGTGTCCCCTCTCTGGAACATCCTATCTCTTTCCACCTTGTCTATTCCCCGCAGTATCTTGTATGTCGTTATCATGTCTCTCCTGACCCTTCTGTCCTCCAGTGTCGTCAGTCCGATTTCCCTTAACCTTTCCTCGTACGACATTCCCTTGAGCTCTGGGACTAGCCTTGTTGCAAACCTTTGTACTTTCTCTAACTTCTTGACGTGCTTGACCAGGTGTGGATTCCAGACTGGTGCTGCATACTCTAGTATGGGCCTAACATACACAGTGTACAGTGTCTTGAACGATTCCTTATTAAGGTATCGGAACGCTATTCTCAGGTTTGCCAGGCGCCCGTATGCTGCAGCAGTTATTTGGTTGATGTGTGCCTCCGGTGATGTGCTCGGTGTTATGGTCAGCCCAAGGTCTTTCTCCCTGAGTGAGGTCTGTAGTCTTTGTCCACCTAGCCTATACTCTGTTTGGGGTCTTCTTTGCCCCTCCCCAATCTTCATGACTTTGCATTTGGCTGGATTGAATTCGAGAAGCCAGTTGCTGGACCACATGTCCAGCCTGTCCAGGTCTCTTTGCAGTCCTGCCTCATCCTCGTCCGATTTAATTCTTCTCATCAACTTCACGTCATCTGCGAACAGGGACACTTCAGAGTCTATTCCTTCCATCATGTCGTTCACATATATCAAAAATAGCACTGGTCCTAGAACTGACCCCTGTGGGACCCCGCTCGTAACAGGCGCCCACTGTGATACCTCTTCACGTACCATGACTCGTTGCTGCCTCCCTGTCAGGTATTCCCTTATCCATTGCAGTGCCCTCCCTTTTACATGCGCCTGATCCTCCAGCTTCTGCACTAATCTCTTGTGGGGAACTGTGTCAAAGGCCTTCCTGCAGTCTAGGAAAACGCAATCTACCCACCCCTCCCCCTCGTGTCTTACTTCTGTTACCTTGTCATAAAACTCCAGGAGGTTTGTGATACAAGACTTGCGTTCCATGAACCCATGCTGGTTTTCATTTATAATCTTGTTCCTTTCCAGGTGTTCGACCACTCTCCTCCTGATAATCTTCTCCATGATTTTGCACACAATACATGTCAGAGACACAGGTCTGTAGTTTAGTGCCTCGTTTCTGTTTCCTTTCTTAAATATGGGGACTACATTAGCTGTCTTCCATTTCTCAGGTAGTTGCCCAGTTTCAAGGGATGTGTTGAAGATTGTGGTTGGAGGCACGCACAGCATCTCTGCTCCTTCTCTAAGGACCCATGGGGAGATGTTGTCCGGTCCCATCGCCTTTGAGGTGTCAAGGTCACTTAAAGAGCTTCTTCACCTCCTCCTCAGTTGTTCGTATGTCATCCAACACTTGTTGGTATATTCCCTCTTGATGTTCCCTTCTGTGCTGTGTGTGTGTGAGTGTGTGTGTGTGTGTGTGAGTGTGTGTGAGTGTGTGTGTGAGTGTGTGTGTGAGTGTGTGTGAGTGTGTGTGTGTGTGTGTGAGTGCGTCTGAGTGTGTGTGAGTGTGTGTGAGTGTGTGTGAGTGTGTGTGTGTGAGTGTGTGTGTGAGTGTGTGTGAGTGTGTGTGTGAGTGTGTGTGTGTGTGTGAGTGTGTGTGTGAGTGTGTGTGAGTGTGTGTGTGTGAGTGTGTGTGAGTGTGTGTGTGTGTGAGTGTGTGTGAGTGTGTGTGAGTGTGTGTGAGTGTGTGTGTGAGTGTGTGTGTGACTGTGTGTGTGTGTGTGTGTGTGTGTGTGAGTGTGTGTGAGTGTGTGTGAGTGTGTGTGAGTGTGTGTGAGTGTGTGCGTGAGTGTGTATGAGTGTGTGTGAGTGTGTGTGAGTGTGTGTGAGTGTGTGCGAGTGTGTGTGAGTGTGAGTGTGTGTGAGTGTGTGTGAGTGTGTGTGAGTGTGTGTGAGTGTGTGTGAGTGTGTGTGAGTGTGTGTGTTTGTGTGTAAGTGTGTGTGAGTGTGTGTGAGTGTGTGTGAGTGTGTGTGAGTGTGTGTGAGTGTGTGTGAGTGTGTGTGAGTGTGTGTGAGTGTGTGTGAGTGTGTGTGTGTGTGTGAGTGTGTGTGAGTGTGTGTGAGTGTGTGTGAGTGTGTGTGAGTGTGTGCGTGAGTGTGTATGAGTGTGTGTGAGTGTGTGTGAGTGTGTGTGAGTGTGTGCGAGTGTGTGTGAGTGTGAGTGTGTGTGAGTGTGTGTGAGTGTGTGTGAGTGTGTGTGAGTGTGTGTGAGTGTGTGTGAGTGTGTGTGTTTGTGTGTAAGTGTGTGTGAGTGTGTGTGAGTGTGTGTGAGTGTGTGTGAGTGTGTGTGAGTGTGTGTGAGTGTGTGTGAGTGTGTGTGAGTGTGTGTGAGTGTGTGTGAGTGTGTGTGAGTGTGTGTGTTTGTGTGTAAGTGTGTGTGAGTGTGTGTGAGTGTGTGTGAGTGTGTGTGAGTGTGTGTGAGTGTGTGTGAGTGTGTGTGAGTGTGTGTGAGTGTGTGTGAGTGTGTGTGAGTGTGTGTGAGTGTGTGTGAGTGTGTGTGAGTGTGTGTGTTTGTGTGTAAGTGTGTGTGAGTGTGTGTGAGTGTGTGTGAGTGTGTGTGAGTGTGTGTGAGTGTGTGTGAGTGTGTGTGAGTGTGAGTGTGTGTGAGTGTGTGTGAGTGTGTGTGTGTGTGAGTGTGTGTGAGTGTGTGTGAGTGTGTGTGAGTGTGTGTGAGTGTGTGTGAGTGTGTGTGAGTGTGTGTGAGTGTGTGTGTTTGTGTGTAAGTGTGTGTGAGTGTGTGTGAGTGTGTGTGAGTGTGTGTGAGTGTGTGTGAGTGTGTGTGAGTGTGTGTGAGTGTGTGTGAGTGTGTGTGAGTGTGTGTGTTTGTGTGTAAGTGTGTGTGAGTGTGTGTGAGTGTGTGTGAGTGTGTGTGAGTGTGTGTGAGTGTGTGTGAGTGTGTGTGAGTGTGTGTGAGTGTGTGTGAGTGTGTGTGAGTGTGTGTGTTTGTGTGTAAGTGTGTGTGAGTGTGTGTGAGTGTGTGTGAGTGTGTGTGAGTGTGTGTGAGTGTGTGTGAGTGTGTGTGAGTGTGTGTGAGTGTGTGTGAGTGTGTGTGAGTGTGTGTGTGTGAGTGTGTGTGAGTGTGTGTGAGTGGAGTGTGTGTGAGTGTGTGTGAGTGTGTGTGAGTGTGTGTGTTTGTGTGTAAGTGTGTGTGAGTGTGTGTGAGTGTGTGTGAGTGTGTGTGAGTGTGTGTGAGTGTGTGTGAGTGTGTGTGAGTGTGTGTGAGTGTGTGTGAGTGTGTGTGTGTGAGTGTGTGTGAGTGTGTGTGAGTGGAGTGTGTGTGAGTGTGTGTGAGTGTGTGTGAGTGTGTGTGAGTGTGTGTGAGTGTGTGTGTGTGTGTGTGTGTGTGAGTGTGTGTGAGTGTGTGTGAGTGTGTGTGAGTGTGTGTGAGTGTGTGTGAGTGTGTGTGAGTGTGTGTGAGTGTGTGTGAGTGTGTGTGAGTGTGTGTGAGTGTGCAGGTATAACAGTAGTGTAAAAAGTCTCAAAGTCGTCAGCGTCAGCAGAACTTTACCAAAGATTCCCGTCAACACACTTGTTTAGTCATCCAGCCAGCCAGCCAGCTAGTCATCTAGCCAGCCAGCCAGCCAGCCAGCTAGCCAGCTAGTCATCCAGCCAGCCAGCCAGCTAGCCAGCTAGTCATCCAGCCAGCCAGCCAGCCAGCCAGCTAGCCAGCTAGTCATCCAGCCAGCCAGCCAGCTAGCCAGCTAGTCATCCAGCCAGCCTGCCAGCTAGCCAGCCAGCTAGCCAGCTAGTCATCCAGCCAGCCAGCCAGCGAGCCAACCAGCCAACCAGTCAACCAGCCATCCAGCCAACCAGCCAGCCCTAGTATCCTGAACACCCACTCATTTCTGCCAATGTCCTAGACACTCACTTGTTCGTCAGCCTCAGCCTCACTCCTGGTACATATATCTTAACATCCGATGTAAATTACCTCTCTCATACATGCAAAGACTGACATCAATTACACAGCCAGGATGTTGGTAATGTTGTGAAGACAGCTTACCATACCTGCACCATCAGGCTGTCACGAGTCCTCGTCTTCCTTTCGCTGTTACTATCTCGTCCCTGTTAACATGCCTGAGGGACTTCAACAGCAGTAAGAGATATATATATCTGCATGATTCCTCTGGCACTCCAGCCCGTCATCCTGGTTAACTGTAGCATTACCATCTATCTGGTTAACTGGTGTACGCTTGAGTTTGGCATCTGTCATCTCCACCTGTGTTCACTAATTTCTGTTTCCTTGTCATAAAGATAGTTACCAATCTTCAAGTTTTCTCTCTTTCTTTCTTTCTCTCTCTCTCTCTCTCTCTCTCTCTCTCTCTCTCACTCTCTCTCTCTCTCTCTCTCTCTCTCTCTCTCTCTCTCTCTCTCTCTCTCTCTCTCTCTCTCTCTCTCTCTCTCTCTCTCTCTCTCTCTCTCTCTCTCTCTCATGTGGGTAGGTTTTCCGTAGGTTCTACCTGCAAAGACCCTACTTAGATAGGTCAATGAAGTGGCTGTTTGAGTTAAACCACAGAGAACGTGCAGATACAGAGCACAACATGAGGGGGAAAAGAAGCTGGAAATACCAGAGTATAAAGAGAACCTTAGTAAAGGCTCAAACTTCACTATTGTCGGGGCTGTGAAGCTGAACACTCATGAAGGCCAAGGGACTGACCACTTCATATCAACATCACTATTTCTGCTGTCTCGCCTGTATATCGACTGATGAGGTCTGCCTATATGTCTTGTCTCCCTGTCAATGGATCTCATGCAGTCTAGGAAGATGCAGTCTACCCAGCCTTCCCTCTTTCCTGCTCTAATTTCATTACTTTGTCTTCAATATGACTCACGAAATCGTAATGACACGATTGCAAACAAACCATACCTGACCGCGGGTTCAATCCCTCCCGTGGTATGGTTTGTTTTCAATACTTTGCCATCTCTAAAGCCGTGCTGGGTATCTCTTGTTTATCCATTCATAGTTCTCGACTATCTTTCCAGATATCTTTCCCAGCACCTCAGCCAGCATACTAGTCAGCGAGATAGGTCTGTAGTTTATGATGTATATCACGATACGTTGTATATCGGGACACAAATGCAGCATAATGCGATCTATCATTTTCCTATCGCGTCGGCACTGTATTCCTTCTATTTCCATATCGAGATATTATCTTCATATAGGGATATTATCTTCATATAGGGGTATTATCTCTATATAGGGATATTATCTGCAGTTTCCCAACTGGCTAACAGCTGTGCTATTTTCAGCGACTCTTGGCACTTACTAGCTGATGCTGGGTACTAGAGATCATCTGCCGCCTCTCGCAGTACAAGAGGCAATAACCTGTCCGGTGTCGCTGCTTTCCAGGTGCTCCACCACTCTCCTCCTGATAATCTGCTAAATGGCCTTAAATACTATGCATGTCAGTGACGCTGGACAGTGGTTTAATGCTGCCTCTCTCCCGTTTTGTAATGTTGGAATTGCATCTGCTGTTTTCCACACCCCCACCAATTGTCCTGTGTCTGTTGACTAGATGATGATCACTGCTGGTGCTACACACAGTTCTTCTGCTCCCTGTCTCAGGACCCACGGAGAAATGTTCGGTCCTACTGAGATATCTAACTTACTCAATAGTTTCTTCTTTTCTCGTTGTTTGTGTTATGTCCAGTACTCGCTGGTGCACTCTTCTTCCTAGGCTTTCTGACAGTCTCCCTTTTGTATTTATGTTGTTAAAAGTTCTTCAATTATTTTTTGCTTCTCCTGCCCTTCCGTAGTGCTAGCTCTCCCTCTCTGATCCATCACTTATTCACAAACATTCGTATCATGCCCACTAACTTCACCTGCCACTGAGTCCTCTTACCTGGACCATCACTGTCAGTTTGGTCGTGTGTAATCATGCCTCACTAGAGACTTGAATGGTGTCCAACAGCAGCGAGCTGGTGAATACGTGAAACACCTGAGTGTACCATCATTATAACACCTAAGTGTACCATTAATATAATAACACCTGAGTGCACCATAAATATGATAATACCTGTGATAAATATAACACCAAGAGTGTCTCCAGAAATACTCAATAACCATGAAAGGTCAGCGTAGCATGGAAGACAAGCGAACTTCAGAACAGCATTCAGCAACCTGAATAACGAATGCTTCGGTATCTCATGTTCCCCATGGGTTAGTTACTGAGTATACAGCCCCAGCATGGAGCCCACACCTGGCCAAGCAGGTGAATAATCTCGAAAAGATCCACAGGTTTGGAGTTATCACTACACAAATAACCCGCACATAGGAGAGAGGAGCTGACCACGACGTTTCGCTCTAACTTGGACCATTTACAAAGACCTATGTGCGGGTTATTTGTGTATTGTTCCAGTCACGGTATTGTACCTTGTTGTTCATTCCTGCCGCTTCGCTAAAAGAAAAGAGAGAGGTACAAAGTGATACATTATCACGACATACAAAATCCTAAGAGGAATTGGCAGGGGAGATAGGAACAGTCTGATCTAAGAGGACAATGATTAAGGGAACACAGTGGAAGCTGAAGATGAGACAGAGATGTCAGGAAGTGTTTCTTTGGTCTCAGGGTGGTTGGGAGAGTGGAATGATTTGGAAAAGGCAGTGGTGGAGGCAGACT